>NW_027189295.1:0-77500 GCF_040958095.1 Procambarus clarkii | reverse complement strand
GAAAACTGCAGTAGGGTTTGGGACAAATATGTCCAAATGCCGCTTTCAGTACTTGCCATATGTTCCATATAAAAAGTCGTAATTTCAAACTGCAAATACGTGCAGAGAGCCAGAATTTGGCTCCATAATATGACTCAGGCTTCGAAATTGGGATGTTTGGGATATTTTGAAAACTGCAGGGAGGTTTGGGACAAATGAGACCAAACGCCGCTTTCAGTACTTCGCATATGTTGGGTATGAAAAATCCGTAATTTCAAACTGCGAATACGTTCAGAGAGCCATAATTTGGCTCCAAAATATGTCTCAGTCCTCGAAATTGGGATGTTTTGCATATTTTGAAAACTGCAGGGGAGTTTGTGCAAAATGTGACTCACTGCCGATTCCAGTACTTACCATATGTTGGGTATAAAAATTCGTAATATCAAACTGCGAATACGTGCAGAGAGCAAGAATGTGGCTCCAAAATATGGCTCAGACTTCGAAATTGGGATATTTGAGATATTTTGAAAACTGCAGGGAGGTTTGGGACAAATGTGTCCTAACGCCTCTTTTAGTACTTGGCATATGTTGGGTATAAAAATTCGTAATTTCAAACTGCGAATACGTGCAAAGAGCCTGAAATAGGCTCCAAAATATGGCTCAGGCCTCGAAATTGGGATGTTTGGGATATTTTGAAAACTGCAGGGGGGATTGGGACAAATGTGTCCAAACGCCGCTTTCAGTACTTGGCATATGTTGGGTATAAAAAGTCGTAATTTCAAACTGCGAATACGTGCAGAGAGCCATAATTTGGCTCCAATATATGTCTTAGGCCTCGAAATTGGGATGTTTTGCATATTTTGAAAACTGCAGGGGAGTTTGTGAAAAATGTGACTCACTGCCGATTCCAGTACTTAGCATATGTTGGGTATAAAAAGTCGTAATATCAAACTGCGAATACGTGCAGATAGCCAGAATTTGGCTACAAAATATGGCTCTGGCCTCGAAATTGGCGTGTTTGGGATATTGTGAAAACTGCAGGGGAGTTTGTGCAAAATGTGACTCATTGCCGCTTTCAATACTTTGCATATGTTGGGTATAATAAGTCGCAATTTCAAACTGCGAATACGCGCAGAGAGCCAGAATTTGGCTCTATAATATGGTTCAGGAGTCGAAATTTGGATATTTGGGGTATTTTTAAAACTGCAGGGGAGTTTGTACAAAATGTGACTCACTGCCGCTTTCAGGACTTGGCATATGTTGTATATAAAAAGTCGTAATCTCAAACTGCGAATACGTGCAGAGAGCAAAAAATTGGCTCAAAAATATGACTCAGGCCTCGAAATTGGGAAGTCTGGGATATTTTGAAAACTGCAGGGGAGTTTTGGACAAATATGACCAAACGCCGATTTCAGTACTTGGCATATGTTGGGTATAAAAAAGTCGCAATTTCAAACTGCGAATACGTGCAGAGAGCCAGAATTTGGCTCAAAAATATGGATCAGGCCTCGAAATTGGGATGTTTGAGATATTTTGAAAACTGCAGGGGAGCTTGTGACATATATGACCAAACGTCGCTTTCAGTACTTGGCATATGTTGGGTAAAAAAAAGTCGTAATTTCAAACTGCGAATACGTGCAGAGAGCCAGAATTTGGCTGCATAATATGGCTCAGGCCTCGAAATTGGGATACTTGGGATATTTCGAAAACTGCAGGGGAGTTTGTGAAAATGTCACTCACAGCCGCTTTCAGGACTTGGCATATGTTGGGTATAAAAAGACGTAATTTCAAACTGCGAATACGTGCATAGAGGCAAAATTTGGCTCCAAAATATGGCTCATTCCTCGAAAGTAGGATGTTTGGGATATTTTGAAAACTGCAGGGGGGATTGGGACATATGTGACCAAACGCCTCTTTCAGTACTTGGCATATGTTGGGTATAAAAAGTCGTAATTTCAAACTGCGAATACGTGTTGGGAGCTTGAATTTGGATCCAAAATACGGCTCAGGCCTCGAAATTGAGATGTTTGGGATATTTTGAATACTGCAGGGAAGTTTGTGCAGAATGTGACTCACTGCCGCTTTCAGGACTTGACATATGTTGGGTATAAAAAGTCGTAATATCAAACTGCGAATACGTGCAAAGAGCCAGAATTTGGCTCCGGCCTCGAATTGGGATGTTTGGGATATTTTGAAAACTGCATGGGGGGTTTCGGACAAATATGACCAAACGCCGCTTTCAGTACTTGGCATATGTTGGGTTTAAAAAGTCGTAATATCAAAATGCGAATACATGCATAGAGCCAGAATTTGGCTCCAAAATATGGCTCAGGCCTCGAAATTGGGATGTTTGGGATATTTTGAAAACTGCAGGGAGGTTTGGGACAAATGAGACCAAACGCCGCTTTCAGTACTTCGCATATATTGGGTATAAAAAAGTCGTAATTTCAAACTGCGAATACGTGCAGAGAGCCAGAATTTGGCTCCAAAATGTTGCTCAGGCCTCGAAATTGGGATATTTGCGATATTTCGAAAACTGCAGGGAGGTTTGTGCTAAATGTGACTCACTGCCGCTTTCAGTACTTGGCATATATTGGGTATAAAAAGTCGTAATTTAAAACTCCGAATACGTTCAGAAAGAGCCAGAATTTGGCTCCAAAATATGGCTCAAGCCTCGATATTGGGATGTTTGGGATATTTTGAAAACTGCAGGGGGATCGGGACAAATGTGACCAAACGCTTCTTTCAGTACTTGGCATATGTTGGGTATAAAAAGTCGTAATTTAAAACTCCGAATACGTGCAGAAAGAGCCAGAATTTGGCTCCAAAATGTAGCTCAGGCCTCGAAATTGGGATATTTTGGATATTTCGAAAACTGCAGGACAGTTTGTGCAAAATGTGACTCTCTGCCACTTTCAGTACTTGGCATATATTGGGTATAAAAAGTCGTAATATCAAACTGCGAAGACGTGCAGAGAGCCAGAATTTGGCTCCAAAATGTTGCTCAGGCCACGAAATTGGGATGTTTGGGATATTTTGAAAACTGCAAGGGAGTTTGTGCAAAATGTCACCAAACGCCGCTTTCAGTACTTCGCATATGTTGGGTAAAAAAAAGTCGTAATTTTAAACTGCGAATACGTACCGAGAGCCAGAATTTGGCTCCAAAATATGGCTCAGGCCTCGAAATTAAGGTGTTTGGGATATTTTGAAAACTGCAGGGGGTATTGGGACAAATGTGACCAAACGCCTCTTTCAGTACTTGGCATATGTTGGGTATAAAAAGTAGTAATTTCAAACTGCGAATACGTGCAGAGAGCCAGAATTTGGCACCAAAATATGGCTCAGGCCTCGATATTGAGATGTTTAGGATATTTTGAAAACTGCAGTAGGGTTTGGGACAAATATGTCCAAATGCCGCTTTCAGTACTTGCCATATGTTCCATATAAAAAGTCGTAATTTCAAACTGCTAATACGTGCAGAGAGCCAGAATTGGGCTCCATAATATGACTCAGGCCTCGAAATTGGGATGTTTGCGATATTTTGAAAACTGCAGGGGAGTTTGTGCAAAATGTGACTCACTGCCGCTTTCAGTACTTGGCATATGTTGGGTATAAAAAGTCGAAATATCAAACTGCGAATAAGTGCAGAGAGCCAGAATTTGACTCCAAAATATGGATCAGGCCTAGAAATTGGGATATTTGGAATATATTGAAAACTGCAGGGAGGTTTGGGACAAATGTGATTAAACGCCGCTTTCAGTACTTGGCATATGTTTCGTATAAAAAGTCGTAATTTCAAACTGCGAATACGTATTGGGAGCCAGAATTTGGATCCAAAATACGGCTCAGGCCTCGAAATTGGGATGTTTGGGATATTTTGAATACTGCAGGGAAGTTTGTGCAGAATGTGACTCACTGCCGCTTTCAGTACTTGACATATGTTGGGTATAAAAAGTCGTAATATCAAACTGCGAATACGTGCAAAGAGCCAGAATTTGGCTCAGGCCTCGAATTGGGATGTTTGGGATATTTTGAAAACTGCAGGGGGGGTTTCGGACAAATATGACCAAACGCCGCTTTCAGTACTTGGCATATGTTGGGTTTAAAAAGTCGTAATATCAAACTGCGAATACATGCATAGAGCCAGAATTTGGTTCCAAAATATGGCTCAGGCCTCGAAATTGGGATGTTTGGGATATTTTGAAAACTGCCGGGAGGTTTGGGACAAATGAGACCAAACGCCGCTTTCAGTACTTCGCATATGTTGCGTATGAAAAAGTCATAATTTCAAACTGCGAATACGTGCAGAGAGCCATAATTTGGCTCCAAAAAATGTCTCAGTCCTCGAAATTGGGATGTTTTGCAAATTTTGAAAACTGCAGGGGAGTTTGTGCAAAATGTGACTCACTGCCGATTCCAGTACTTAGCATATGTTGGGTATAAAAATTCGTAATATCAAACTGCGAATACGTGCAGAGAGCAAGAATGTGGCTCCAAAATATGGCTCAGGCTTCGAAATTGGGATATTTGAGATATTTTGAAAACTGCAGGGAGGTTTGGGACAAATGTGACCTAACGCCTCTTTTAGTACTTGGCATATGTTGGGTATAAAAAGTCGTAATTTCAAACTGCGAATACGTGCAAAGAGCCTGAAATAGGCTCCAAAATATGGCTCAGGCCTCGAAATTGGGATGTTTGGGATATTTTGAAAACTGCAGGGGGGATTGGGACAAATGTGACTAAACGCCGCTTTCAGTACTTGGCATATGTTGGGTATAAAAAGTCGTAATTTCAAACTGCGAATAGGTGCAGAGAGCCATAATTTGGCTCCAAAATATGTCTCAGGCCTCGAAATTGGGATGTTTTGCATATTTTGAAAACTGCAGGGGAGTTTGTGCAAAATGTGACTCACTGCCGATTCCAGTACTTAGCATATGTTGGGTATAAAAAGTCGTAATATCAAACTGCGAATACGTGCAGAGAGCCAGAATTTGGCTACAAAATATGGCTCTGGCCTCGAAATTGGCGTGTTTGGGATATTGTGAAAACTGCAGGGGAGTTTGTGCAAAATGTGACTCATTGCCGCTTTCAATACTTTGCATATGTTGGGTATAATAAGTCGCAATTTCAAACTGCGAATACACGCAGAGAGCCAGAATTTGGCTCCATAATATGGTTCAGGAGTCGAAATTTGGATATTTGGGGTATTTTTAAAACTGCAGGGGAGTTTGTACAAAATGTGACTCACTGCCGCTTTCAGGACTTGGCATATGTTGTATATAAAAAGTCGTAATCTCAAACTGCGAATACGTGCAGAGAGCCAAAATTTGGCTCAAAAATATGACTCAGGCCTCGAAATTGGGAAGTCTGGGATATTTTGAAAACTGCAGGGGAGTTTGGGACAAATATGACCAAACGCCGATTTCAGTACTTGGCATATGTTGGGTATAAAAAAGTGGCAATTTCAAACTGCGAATACGTGGAGAGAGCCAGAATTTGGCTCAAAAATATGGATCAGGCCTCGAAATTGGGATGTTTGAGATATTTTGAAAACTGCAGGGGAGCTTGTGACATATATGACCAAACGTCGCTTTCAGTACTTGGCATATGTTGAGTAAAAAAAAGTCGTAATTTCAAACTGCGAATACGTGCAGAGAGCCAGAATTTGGCTGCATAATATGGCTCAGGCCTCGAAATTGGGATATTTGGGATATTTCGAAAACTGCAGGGGAGTTTTTGAAAATGTCACTCACAGCCGCTTTCAGGACTTGGCATATGTTGGGTATAAAAAGACGTAATTTCAAACTGCGAATACGTGCATAGAGGCAAAATTTGGCTCCAAAATATGGCTCAGGCCTCGAAAGTAGGATGTTTGGGATATTTTGAAAACTGCAGGGGGGATTGGGACATATGTGACCAAACGCCTCTTTCAGTACTTGGCATATTTTGGGTATAAAAAGTCGTAATTTCAAACTGCGAATACGTGTTGGGAGCCTGAATTTGGATCCAAAATACGGCTCAGGCCTCGAAATTGAGATGTTTGGGATATTTTGAATACTGCTGGGGAGTTTGTGCAAAATGTGACTCACTGCCGCTTTCAGTACTTGGCATATGTTGGGTATAAAAAGTCGAAATATCAAACTGCGAATACGTGCAGAGAGCAAGAATGTGGCTCCAAAATATGGCTCAGGCTTCGAAATTGGGATATTTGAGATATTTTGAAAACTGCAGGGAGGTTTGGGACAAATGTGACCTAACGCCTCATTTAGTACTTGGCATATGTTGGGTATAAAAAGTCGTAATTTCAAACTGCGAATACGTGCAAAGAGCCTGAAATGGGCTCCAAAATATGGATCAGGCTTCGAAATATGGATGTTTGGGATATTTTGAAAACTGTACGGGGGATTGGGACAAATGTGTCCAAACGCCGCTTTCAGTACTTGGCATATGTTGGGTATGAAAATTTGTAATTTCAAACTGCGAATACGTGCATAGAGCCAGAATTTGGCTCCAAAATATGGCTCAGGCCTCGAAATTGGGATATATGGGATATTTTGAAAACTGCAGGGAGGTTTGGGACAAATGAGACCAAACGCCGCTTTCAGTACTTCGCATATATTGGGTATAAAAAAGTCGTAATTTCAAACTGCGAATACGTGCAGAGAGCCAGAATTTGGTTCCAAAATGTTGCTCAGGCCTCGAAATTGGGATATTTGCGATATTTCGAAAACTGCAGGGGAGTTTGTGCTAAATGTGACTCACTGCCGCTTTCAGTACTTGGCATATATTGGGTATAAAAAGTCGTAATTTAAAACTCCGAATACGTGCAGAAAGAGCCAGAATTTGGCTCCAAAATATGGCTCAAGCCTCGATATTGGGATGTTTGGGATATTTTGAAAACTGCAGGGGGATCGGGACAAATGTGACCAAACGCTTCTTTCAGTACTTGGCATATGTTGGGTATAAAAAGTCGTAATTTAAAACTCCGAATACGTGCAGAAAGAGCCAGAATTTGGCTCCAAAATGTAGCTCAGGCCTCGAAATTGGGATATTTTGGATATTTCGAAAACTGCAGGGCAGTTTGTGCAAAATGTGACTCTCTGCCACTATCAGTACTTGGCATATATTGGGAATAAAAAGTCGTAATTTCAAACTGCGAATACGTGCAGAGAGCCAGAATTTGGCTCCAAAATGTTGCTCAGGCCTCGAAATTGGGATGTTTGGGATATTTTGAAAACTGCAAGGGAGTTTGTGCAAAATGTGACCAAACGCGGCTTTCAGTACTTCGCATATGTTGGGTAAAAAAAAGTCGTAATTTCAAACTGCAAATTCGTGCAGAGAGCCATAATTTGGCTCCAAGATATGGCTCAGGCCTCGAAATTGGGATGTTTGGGATATTTTGAAAACTGCAGGGGAGTTTGTGCAAAATATGACTCACTGCCGCTTCCAGTACTTAGCATATGTTGGGTATAAAAAGTCGTAATATCAAACTGCGAATACGTGCAGAGAGCAAGAATGTGGCTTCAAAATATGGCTCAGACCTCGAAATTGGGATTTTTGACATATTTTGAAAACTGCAGGGAGGTTTGGGACAAATTTGACCTAACGCAGATTTTAGTACTTGGCATATGTTGGGTATAAAAAGTCGTAATTTCAAACTGCGAATACATGCAAAGAGCCTGAAATTATCTCCAAAATATGGCTCAGGCCTCGAAATTGGGATGTTTGGGATATTTTGAAAACTGCAGGGGGGATTGGGACAAATGTGTCCAAACGCCGCTCTCAGTACTTGGCATATGTTGGGTATAAAAAAGTCGTAATTTCAAACTGCGAATACGTGCATAGAGCCAGAATTTGGCTCAGGCCTCGAAATTGGGATGTTTGGGATATTTTGAAAACTGCAGGGGGGTTTAGAACAAATATGACCAAACGCCGCTTTCAGTATTTGGCGTATGTTGGGTTTAAAAATTCGTAATATCAAACTGCGAATACATGCATAGAGCCAGAATTTGGCTCCAAAATATGGCTCAGGCCTCAAAATTGGGATGTTTTGGATATTTTGTAAACTGCAGGGAGGTTTGGGACAAATGTGACCAAACGCCGCTTTCAATACTTCGCATATGTTGGGTATAAAAAGTCGTAATATCAAACTGCGAATACGTGCAGAGAGCAAGAATGTGGCTCCAAAATATGGCTCAGACCTCGAAATTGGGATTTTTGAGATATTTTGAAAACTGCAGGGAGGTTTGGGACAAATTTGACCTAACGCAGATTTTAGTACTTGGCATATGTTGGGTATAAAAAGTCGTAATTTCAAACTGCGAATACATGCAAAGAGCCTGAAATTATCTCCAAAATATGGCTCAGGCCTCGAAATTGGGATGTTTGGGATATTTTGAAAACTGCAGGGGGGATTGGGACAAATGTGTCCAAACGCCGCTTTCAGTACTTGGCATATGTTGGGTATAAAAAAGTCGTAATTTCACACTGCGAATACGTGCAGAGAGCCAGAACTTTTCTGCATAATATGAATTAGGACTTGAAATTGGGAAGTTTGAGATATTTTGAAAACTGCAGGGGAGTTTATGCCAAATGTGACTCACTGCCGCTTTCAGTACTTTGCATATGTTGGGTATGAAAAGTCGTAATTTCAAACTGCGAATACGTGCAGAGAGCCAGAATTTGGCTCCAAAATACGGCTCCGGCCTCGAAATTAGGATGTTTGGGATATTTTGAAAACTGCTGGGGAGTTTGGGACAAATATGACCAAATGCCGCTTTCAGTACTTGGCATATGTTGGGTATAAGAGAGTCACAATTTCAAACTGCGAGTATGTGCAGAGAGCCAGAATTTGGCTGTATAATACGGCTCCGGCCTCAAAATTAGGATGTTTGGGATATTTTGAAAACTGCAGGGGGGTTTGGGACAAATGTGACCAAACGCCGCTTTCAGTACTTGGCATATGCTGGGTTAAAAAAAAACGCAATTTCAAACTGCGAATACGTGCAGAGAGCCAGAATTTGGCTCTATAATATGGTTCAGGCCTCGAAATTGGGATATTTTGAAAACTGCAGGGGAGTTTGTGCAAAATGTGACTCACTGCCGCTTTCAGGACTTGGCGTATGTTGGGTATAAAAAGACGTAATTTCAATCTGCGAATACGTGCATAGAGCCAGAAATTGGCTCAGGCCTCGAAATTGGGATGTTTGGGATATTTTTAAAACTGCAGGGGGGTTTGGGACAAATATGACTCACTGCCGCTTTCAGTATTTGTCATATGTTGGGTTAGAAATTCGTAATATCAAACTGCGAATACATGCATAGAGCCAGAATTTTGCTCCAAAATATGGCTCAGGCCTCGAAATTGGGATGTTTGGGATATTTTGAAAACTGCAGGGTGGTTTGGGACAAATGTGACCAAACGCCGCTTTCAGTACTTCGCATGTTGGGTATAAAAAGTTGTAATTTCAAACTGCGAATACCTGCAAAGAGCCTGAAATTGGCTCGAAAATATGGCTCAGGCCTGGAAATTGGGATGTTTGGGAAATTTTTAAAACTGTTGGGGGGATTGGGACAAATGTGTCCAAATGCCGCTTTCAGTGCTTGGCATATGCTGGGTTTAAAAAAATCGCAATTTCAAACTGCGAATACGTGCAGAGAGCCAAAATTTGGCTCCATAATATGGCTCAGGCCTCGATATTGGGATATTTGGGATATTTTGAAAACTGCAGGGGAGTTTGTGCAAAATGTGACTCACTGCCGCTTTCAGGACTTGGCATATGTTGGGTATAAAAAGTCGTAATTTCAAACTGAGAATACGTGCATAGAGCCAGAATTTGGCTCAGGCCTTGAAATTGGGATGTTTGGGATATTTTGAAAACTGCAGGGGGGTTTGGGACAAATATGACCAAACGCCGCTTTCAGTATTTGGCATATGTTGGGTTTAAAAATTCGTAATATCAAACTGCAAATACATGCAGAGAACCATAATTTGGCTCCAAAATATGGCTCAGGCCTCGAAATTGGGATATTTGGGATATTTTGAAAATTGCAGAGAGGTTTTGGACAAATGTGACCAAACGCCGCTTTCAGTACTTGGCATATGTTGGGTATAAAAAGTCGTAATTTCAAACTGCGAATACCTGCAGAGAGCCATAATTTGGCTCCAAAATATGGCACAGGCCTCGAAATTGGGAAGTTTGGGATATTTTGAAAACTGCAGGGGAGTTTGTGCAAAATGTGACTCACTGCCGCTTCCAGTACTTAGCATATGTTGCCTATAAAAATTCGTAATATCAAACTGCGAATACATGCATAGAGCCAGAATTTGGCTCCAAAATATGACTCCAGCCTCGAAATTGGGGTCTTTGGGATATTGTGAAAACTTCAGGGGAGTTTGTGCAAAATGTGACTCATTGCCGCTTTCAGTACTTTGCATTTGTTGGGTATAATAAGTTGCAATTTCAAACTGCGAATACGCGCAGAGAGCCAGAATTTGGCTCCATAATATGGCTCAGGAATCGAAATTGGGATATTTGGGATATTTTGAAAACTGCAGGGGAGTTTGTGCAAAATGTGACTCACTGCCGCTTTCAGGACTTGGCATATGTTGTATATAAAAAGTCGTAATTTCAAACTGCGAATACGTGCAGAGAGCCAGAATTTGGCCCCAAAATATGAATCAGGCTTTGAAATTGGGAAGTCTGGGATATTTTAAAAACTGCAGGGTAGCTTGGGACATTTATGACCAAACGCCGCTTTCAGTACTTGGCATATGCTGGGTTTAAAAAAAACGCAATTTCAAACTGCGAATACGTGCAGAGAGCCAGAATTTGGCTCCATAATATGGCTCAAGCCTCGAAATTGGGATATTTTGAAAACTGCAGGGGAGTTTGTGCAAAATGTGACTCACTGCCGCTTTCAGGACTTGGCATATGTTGGGTATAAAAAGACGTAATTTCAAACTGCGAATACGTGCATAGAGCCAGAATTTGGCTCAGGCCTCGAAATTGGGATGTTTGGAATATTTTTAAAACTGCAGGGGGGTTTGCGACAAATATGACTCACTGCCGCTTTCAGTATTTGGCATATGTTGGGTTTAAAAATTCGTAATATCAAACTGCGAATACATGCATAGAGCCAGAATTTTGCTCCAAAATATGGCTCAGGCCTCGAAATTGGGATGTTTGGGATATTTTGAAAACTGCAGGGAGGTTTGGGACAAATGTGACCAAACGCCGCTTTCAGTACTTCGCATATGTTGGGTATAAAAAGTTGTAATTTAAAACTGCGAATACGTGCAAAGAGCCTGAAATTGGCTCGAAAATATGGCTCAGGCCTGGAAATGGGGATGTTTGGGAAATTTTTAAAACTGTTGGGGGGATTGGGGCAAATGTGTCCAAACGCCGCTTTCAGTACTTGGCATATGCTGGGTTTAAAAAAATCGCAATTTCAAACTGCGAATACGTGCAGAGAGCCAAAATTTGGCTCCATAATATGGCTCAGGCCTCGATATTGGGATATTTGGGATATTTTGAAAACTGCAGGGGAGTTTGTGCAAAATGTGACTCACTGCCGCTTTCAGGACTTGGCATATGTTGGGTATAAAAAGTCGTAATTTCAAACTGAGAATACGTGCATAGAGCCAGAATTTGGCTCAGGCCTTGAAATTGGGATGTTTGGGATATTTTGAAAACTGCAGGGGGGTTTGGGACAAATATGACCAAACGCCGCTTTCAGTATTTGGCATATGTTGGGTTTAAAAATTCGTAATATCAAACTGCAAATACATGCATAGATCCAGAATTTGGCTCCAAAATATGGCTCGGGCCTCGAAATTGGGATGTTTGGGATATTTTGAAAACTGCAGGGAGGTTTGGGACAAATGTGACCAAACGCCGCTTTCAGTACTTCGCATATGTTGGGTATAAAAAGTCGTAATTTCAAACTGCGAATACGTGCAAAGAGTCTGAAATTGGCTCTAAAATATGGCTCAGGCGTCGAAATTGGGATGTTTGGGATATTTTGAAAACTGCCGGGGGGATTGGGACAAATGTGTCCAAACGCTGCTTTCAGTACTTGGCATATGCTGGGTTTAAAAAATTCACAATTTCAAACTGCGAATACGTGCAGAGAGCCAGAATTTGGCTCCATAATATGGCTCAGGCCTCGATATTGGGATATTTGGGATATTTTGAAAACTGCAAGGGAGTTTGTGCAAAATGTGACTCACTGCCGCTTTCAGGACATGGCATATGTTGGGTATAAAAAGTTGTAATTTCAAACTGCGAATACATGCATAGAGCCAGAATTTGGCTCCAAAATATGGCTCAGGCCTCGAAATTGGGAAGTTTGGGATATTTTGAAAACTGCAGGGGAGTTTGTGCAAAATGTGACTCACTGCCGCTTCCAGTACTTAGCATATGTTGCGTATAAAAATTCGTAATATCAAACTGCGAATACATGCATAGATCCAGAATTTGGCTCCAAAATATGGCTCCAGCCTCGAAATTGGGGCGTTTGGGATATTGTGAAAACTGCAGGGGAGTTTGTGCAAAATGTGAGTCATTGCAGATTTTAGTACTTTGCATATGTTGGGTATAATAAATCGCAATTTCAAACTGCGAAAACGTGCAGAGAGCCAGAATTTGGCTCCATAATATGGCTCAGGAATCGAAATTGGGATATTTGGGATATTTTGAAAACTGCAGGGGAGTTTGTGCAAAATGTGACTCACTGCCGCTTTCAGGACGTGGCATATGTTGTATATAAAAAGTCGTAATTTCAAACTGCGAATACGTGCAGAGAGCCAGAATTTGGCTGCAAAATATGGTTCAGGCCTCAAAATTAGGATGTTTGGGCTATTTTGAAAACTGCAGGGAGGTTTGGAACAAATGTGACCTAACGCAGCTTTTAGTACTTGGCATATGTTGGGTATAAAAAGTCGGAATTTCAAACTGCGAATACGTGCAAAGAGCCTGAAATTGGCTCCAAAATATGGCTCAGGCCTCGAAATTGGGATGTTTGGGATATTTTGAAAACTGCAGGGGGGATTGGGACAAATATGTCCAAACGCCGCTTTCAGTACTTGGCATATGTTCGGTATAAAAAAGTTGTAATTTCAATCTGCGAATACGTGCAGAGAGCCAGAACTTTTCTCCATAATATGAATCAGGCCTTGAAATTGGGAAGTTTGGGATATTTTGAAAACTGCAGGGGAGTTTATGCCAAATGTGACTCACCGCCGCTTTCAGTACTTTGCATATGTTGGGTATGAAAAGTCATAATATCAAACTGTGAATACGTGCAGAGAGCCAAAATTTGGCTCAGGCCTATAAATTGGGATGTTTGGGATATTTTAAAAGTTGCAGGGGAGATTGGGACAAATGTGACCAAACGCCGCTTTCAGTTATGGCATATGTTTGGTATAAAAAAGTAGCAATTTCAATCTGTGAATACGTGCAGAGAGGCAGAATTTGGCTCCATAATGTGGCTCAGGTCTC
This sequence comes from Procambarus clarkii, assembly GCF_040958095.1. Taxonomy (NCBI): domain Eukaryota; kingdom Metazoa; phylum Arthropoda; class Malacostraca; order Decapoda; family Cambaridae; genus Procambarus; species Procambarus clarkii. The sequence goes on along the minus strand of NW_027189295.1, from coordinate 64,019 downwards.
GAAATTGGGATATTTGGGATATTTTGAATACTGCAGGAGAGTTTGAGACAAATGTGACCAAACGCCGCTTTCAGTACTTGGCATATGTTGGGTATGAAAATTTGTAATTTCAAACTGCGAATACGTGCATAGAGCCAGAATTTGGCTCCAAATATGGCTCAGGCCTTGAAATTGGGATATTTGGGATATTTTGAAAACTGCAGGGGAGTTTGTGCAAAATGTGACTCACTGCCGCTTTCAGGACTTGGCATATGTTGTATATAAAAATTCGTAATTTCAAACTGCGAATACGTACAGAGAGCCAGAATTTGGCTCCAAAATATGACTCAGGCCTCGAAATTTGGAAGTCTGGGATATTTTGAAAACTGCTGGGGAGTTTGCGACAAATATGACCAAACACCGCTTTCAGTACTTGGCATATGTTGGGATTAAAAAAGTCACAATTTCAAACTGCGAGTACGTGCAGAGAGCCAGAATTTGGCTCAAAAATATGGCTCAGGCCTCGAAATTGGGATATTTGGGATATTTCGAAAACTACAGGGGAGTTTGTGCAAAATGTCACTCACAGCCGCTTTCAGGACTTGGCATATGTTGGGTATAAAAAGACGTAATTTCAAACTGCGAATACGTGCATAGAGCCAGAATTTGGCTGCAAAATACGGCTCCGGCCTCGAAATTAGGATGTTTGGGATATTTTGAAAACTGCAGGTGGGTTTGGGACAAATAGGACCAAACGCCGCTTTCAGTACTTGGCATATGTTGGGAATAAAAAAGTCGCAATTTCAAACTGCGAATACGTGCAGAGAGCCAGAATTTGGCTCAAAAATATGGCTCAGGCCTCGAAATTGGGATGTTTGAGATATTTTGAAAACTGCAGGGTAGCTTGGGACATATATGACCAAACGCCGCATTCAGTACTTGGCATATGTTGGGTAAAAAAAAGTCGTAATTTCAAACTGCGAATACGTGCCGAGAGCCCGAATTTGGCTGCAAAATATGGCTCAGGCATAGAAATTGGGATATTTGGGATATTTCGAAAACTGCCGGGGAGTTTGTGAAAAATGTCACTCACAGCCGCTCTCAGGACTTGGCATATGTTGGGTATAAAAAGACGTAATTTCAAACTGCGAAAACGTGCAGAGAGCCAGAATTTGGCTCCAAAATATGGCTCAGGCCTCGAAATTAGGATGTTTGGGATATTTTGAAAACTGCATGGGGGTTTGGGACAAATGTGACCAAACGCCGCTTTCAGTACTTGGCATATGCTGGGTTTAAAAAAAACGCAATTTAAAACTGCGAATACGTGCAGAGAGCCAGAATTTGGCTCCATAATATGGCTCAGGCCTCGAAATTGGGATATTTTGAAAACTGCAGGGGAGTTTGTGCAAAATGTGACTCACTGCCGCTTTCAGGACTTGGCATATGTTGGGTATAAAAAAGTCGCAATTTCAAACTGCGAATACGTGCAGAGAACCAGAATTTGGCTCAAAAATATGGCTCAGGCCTCGAAATTGGGATGTTTGAGATGTTTTGAAAACTGCAGGGTACCTTGGGACATATATGACCAAATGCCGCTTTCAGTACTTGGCATATGTTGGGTAAAAAAAAAGTCGTAATTTCAAACTGCGAATACGTGCAGAGAGCCAGAATTTGGCTCAGGCCTCGAAATTGGGATGTTTGGAATATTTTTAAAACTGCAGGGGGGTTTGCGACAAATATGACTCACTGCCGCTTTCAGTATTTGGCATATGTTGGGTTTAAAAATTCGTAATATCAAACTGCGAATACATGCATAGAGCCAGAATTTTGCTCCAAAATATGGCTCAGGCCTCGAAATTGGGATGTTTGGGATATTTTGAAAACTGCAGGGAGGTTTGGGACAAATGTGACCAAACGCCGCTTTCAGTACTTCGCATATGTTGGGTATAAAAAGTTGTAATTTAAAACTGCGAATACGTGCAAAGAGCCTGAAATTGGCTCGAAAATATGGCTCAGGCCTGGAAATGGGGATGTTTGGGAAATTTTTAAAACTGTTGGGGGGATTGGGGCAAATGTGTCCAAACGCCGCTTTCAGTACTTGGCATATGCTGGGTTTAAAAAAATCGCAATTTCAAACTGCGAATACGTGCAGAGAGCCAAAATTTGGCTCCATAATATGGCTCAGGCCTCGATATTGGGATATTTGGGATATTTTGAAAACTGCAGGGGAGTTTGTGCAAAATGTGACTCACTGCCGCTTTCAGGACTAGGCATATGTTGGGTATAAAAAGTCGTAATTTCAAACTGAGAATACGTGCATAGAGCCAGAATTTGGCTCAGGCCTTGAAATTGGGATGTTTGGGATATTTTGAAAACTGCAGGGGGGTTTGGGACAAATATGACCAAACGCCGCTTTCAGTATTTGGCATATGTTGGGTTTAAAAATTCGTAATATCAAACTGCAAATACATGCATAGATCCAGAATTTGGCTCCAAAATATGGCTCAGGCCTCGAAATTGGGATGTTTGGGATATTTTGAAAACTGCAGGGAGGTTTGGGACAAATGTGACCAAACGCCGCTTTCAGTACTTCGCATATGTTGGGTATAAAAAGTCGTAATTTCAAACTGCGAATACGTGCAAAGAGTCTGAAATTGGCTCTAAAATATGGCTCAGGCGTCGAAATTGGGATGTTTGGGATATTTTGAAAACTGCCGGGGGGATTGGGACAAATGTGTCCAAACGCTGCTTTCAGTACTTGGCATATGCTGGGTTTAAAAAATTCGCAATTTCAAACTGCGAATACGTGCAGAGAGCCAGAATTTGGCTCCATAATATGGCTCAGGCCTCGATATTGGGATATTTGGGATATTTTGAAAACTGCAAGGGAGTTTGTGCAAAATGTGACTCACTGCCGCTTTCAGGACATGGCATATGTTGGGTATAAAAAGTTGTAATTTCAAACTGCGAATACATGCATAGAGCCAGAATTTGGCTCCAAAATATGGCTCAGGCCTCGAAATTGGGATGTTTGGAATATTTTGAAAACTGCAGGGAGGTTTGGAACAAATGTGACCAAACCCGCTTTCAGTACTTCGCATATGTTGGGTATAAAAAAGTCGTAATTTCAAACTGCGAATACGTGCAGAGAACCATAATTTGGCTCCAAAATATGGCTCAGGCCTCGAAATTGGGATATTTGGGATATTTTGGAAACTGCAGAGAGGTTTGGGACAAATATGACCAAACGCCGCTTTCAGTACTTGGCATATGTTGGGTATAAAAAGTCGTAATTTCAAACTGCGAATACTTGCAGAGAGCCATAATTTGGCTCCAAAATATGGCTCAGGCCTCGAAATTGGGAAGTTTGGGATATTTTGAAAACTGCAGGGGAGTTTGTGCAAAATGTGACTCACTGCCGCTTCCAGTACTTAGCATATGTTGCGTATAAAAATTCGTAATATCAAACTGCGAATACATGCATAGATCCAGAATTTGGCTCCAAAATATGGCTCCAGCCTCGAAATTGGGGCGTTTGGGATATTGTGAAAACTGCAGGGGAGTTTGTGCAAAATGTGAGTCATTGCAGATTTTAGTACTTTGCATATGTTGGGTATAATAAATCGCAATTTCAAACTGCGAAAACGTGCAGAGAGCCAGAATTTGGCTCCATAATATGGCTCAGGAATCGAAATTGGGATATTTGGGATATTTTGAAAACTGCAGGGGAGTTTGTGCAAAATGTGACTCACTGCCGCTTTCAGGACGTGGCATATGTTGTATATAAAAAGTCGTAATTTCAAACTGCGAATACGTGCAGAGAGCCAGAATTTGGCTGCAAAATATGGCTCAGGCCTCGAAATTGGGATATTTGGGATATTTCGAAAACTGCCGGGGAGTTTGTGCAAAATGTCACTCACAGTCGCTTTCAGGACTTGGCATATGTTGGGTATAAAAAGACGTAATTTCAAACTGCGAATACGTGCATAGAGCCAGAATTTGGCTCCAAAATATGGTTCAGGCCTCAAAATTAGGATGTTTGGGCTATTTTGAAAACTGCAGGGAGGTTTGGAACAAATGTGACCTAACGCAGCTTTTAGTACTTGGCATATGTTGGGTATAAAAAGTCGGAATTTCAAACTGCGAATACGTGCAAAGAGCCTGAAATTGGCTCCAAAATATGGCTCAGGCCTCGAAATTGGGATGTTTGGGATATTTTGAAAACTGCAGGGGGGGATTGGGACAAATATGTCCAAACGCCGCTTTCAGTACTTGGCATATGTTCGGTATAAAAAATTGTAATTTCAATCTGCGAATACGTGCAGAGAGCCAGAACTTTTCTCCATAATATGAATCAGGCCTTGAAATTGGGAAGTTTGGGATATTTTGAAAACTGCAGGGGAGTTTATGCCAAATGTGACTCACCGCCGCTTTCAGTACTTTGCATATGTTGGGTATGAAAAGTCATAATATCAAACTGTGAATACGTGCAGAGAGCCAAAATTTGGCTCAGGCCTATAAATTGGGATGTTTGGGATATTTTAAAAATTGCAGGGGAGATTGGGACAAATGTGACCAAACGCCGCTTTCAGTTATGGCATATGTTTGGTATAAAAAAGTAGCAATTTCAATCTGCGAATACGTGCAGAGAGGCAGAATTTGGCTCCATAATGTGGCTCAGGTCTCGAAATTGGGATATTTGGGATATTTTGAATACTGCAGGAGAGTTTGAGACAAATGTGACCAAACGCCGCTTTCAGTACTTGGCATATGTTGGGTATGAAAATTTGTAATTTCAAACTGCGAATACGTGCATAGAGCCAGAATTTGGCTCCAAAATATGGCTCAGGCCTTGAAATTGGGATATTTGGGATATTTTGAAAACTGCAGGGGAGTTTGTGCAAAATGTGACTCACTGCCGCTTTCAGGACTTGGCATATGTTGTATATAAAAATTCGTAATTTCAAACTGCGAATACGTACAGAGAGCCAGAATTTGGCTCCAAAATATGACTCAGGCCTCGAAATTTGGAAGTCTGGGATATTTTGAAAACTGCTGGGGAGTTTGCGACAAATATGACCAAACGCCGCTTTCAGTACTTGGCATATGTTGGGTATAAAAAAGTCACAATTTCAAACTGCGAGTACGTGCAGAGAGCCAGAATTTGGCTCAAAAATATGGCTCAGGCCTCGAAATTGGGATATTTGGGATATTTCGAAAACTACAGGGGAGTTTGTGCAAAATGTCACTCACAGCCGCTTTCAGGACTTGGCATATGTTGGGTATAAAAAGACGTAATTTCAAACTGCGAATACGTGCATAGAGCCAGAATTTGGCTGCAAAATACGGCTCCGGCCTCGAAATTAGGATGTTTGGGATATTTTGAAAACTGCAGGTGGGTTTGGGACAAATAGGACCAAACGCCGCTTTCAGTACTTGGCATATGTTGGGTATAAAAAAGTCGCAATTTCAAACTGCGAATACGTGCAGAGAGCCAGAATTTGGCTCAAAAATATGGCTCAGGCCTCGAAATTGGGATGTTTGAGATATTTTGAAAACTGCAGGGTAGCTTGGGACATATATGACCAAATGCCGCTTTCAGTACTTGGCATATGTTGGGTAAAAAAAAAGTCGTAATTTCAAACTGCGAATACGTGCAGAGAGCCAGAATTTGGCTGCAAAATATGGCTCAGGCCTCGAAATTGGGATATTTGGGATATTTCGAAAACTGCAGGGGAGTTTGTGCAAAATGTCACTCACAGCCGCTTTCAGGACTTGGCATATGTTGGGTATAAAAAGAATTAATTTCAAACTGCGAATACGTGCATAGAGCCAGAATTTGGCTCCAAAATACGGCTCCGTCCTCGAAATTAGGATGTTTGGGATATTTTGAAAACTGCAGGGGGGTTTGGGACAAATGTGACCAAACGCCGCTTTCAGTACTTGGCATATGTTGGGTATAAAAAAGTCGCAATTTCAAACTGCGAATACGTGCAGAGAGCCAGAATTTGGCTCAAAAATATGGCTCAGGCCTCGAAATTGGGATGTTTGAGATATTTTGAAAACTGCAGGGGAGCTTGGTACATATATGACCAAACGCCGCTTTCAGTACTTGGCATATGTTGGGTAAAAAAATTTCGTAATTTCAAACTGCGAATACGTGCAGAGAGCCAGAATTTGGCTGCAAAATATGGCTCAGGCATTGAAATTGGGATATTTGGGATATTTCGAAAACTGCCGGGGAGTTTGTGCAAAATGTCACTCACAGCCGCTTTCAGGACTTGGCATTTGTTGGGAATAAAAAGACGTAATTTCAAACTGCGAAAACGTGCAGAGAGCCAGAATTTGGCTCCAAAATATAGCTCAGGCCTCGAAATTAGGATGTTTGGGATATTTTGAAAACTGCAGGGGGGTTTGGGACAAATGTGACCAAACGCCGCTTTCAGTACTTGGCATATGCTGGGTTTAAAAAAAACGCAATTTCAAACTGCGAATACGTGCAGAGAGCCAGAATTTGGCTCCATAATATGGCTCAAGCCTCGAAATTGTTATATTTTGAAACCTGCAGGGGAGTTTGTGCAAAATGTGACTCACTGCCGCTTTCAGGACTTGGCATATGTTGGGTATAAAAAGACGTAATTTCAAACTGCGAATACGTGCATAGAGCCAGAATTTGGCTCAGGCCTCGAAATTGGGATGTTTGGGATATTTTTAAAACTGCAGGGGGGTTTGGGACAAATATGACTCACTGCCGCTTTCAGTATTTGGCATATGTTGGGTTTAAAAATTCGTAATATCAAACTGCGAATACATGCATAGAGCCAGAATTTTGCTCCAAAATATGGCTCAGGCCTCGAAATTGGGATGTTTGGGATATTTTGAAAACTGCAGGGAGGTTTGGGACAAATGTGACCAAACGCCGCTTTCAGTACTTCGCATATGTTGGGTATAAAAAGTCGTAATTTCAAACTGCGAATACGTGCAAAGAGCCTGAAATTGGCTCTAAAATATGGCTCAGGCCTCGAAATTGGGATGTTTGGGATATTTTGAAAACTGGCGGGGGGATTGGGACAAATGTGTCCAAACGCCGCTTTCAGTACTTGGCATATGCTGGGTTTAAAAAAATCGCAATTTCAAACTGCGAATACGTGCAGAGAGCCAGAATTTGGCTCCATAATATGGCTCAGGCCTCGATATTGGGATATTTGGGATATTTTGAAAACGGCAAGGGAGTTTGTGCAAAATGTGACACACTGCCGCTTTCAGGACTTGGCATATGTTGGGTATAAAAAGTCGTAATTTCAAACTGCGAATACATGCATAGAGCCAGAATTTGGCTCAGGCCTCGAAATTGGGATGTTTGGGATATTTTGAAAACTGCAGGGGGGTTTGGGACAAATATGACCAAACGCCGCTTTCAGTATTTGGCATATGTTGGGTTTAAAAATTCGTAATATCAAACTGCAAATACATGCATAGAGCCAGAATTTGGCTCCAAAATATGGCTCAGTCCTCGAAATTGGGATGTTTGGGATATTTTGAAAACTGCAGGGAGGTTTGGGACAAATGTGACCAAACCCGCTTTCAGTACTTTGCATATGTTGGGTATAAAAAAGTCGTAATTTCAAACTGCGAATACGTGCAGAGAACCATAATTTGGCTCCAAAATATGGTTCAGGCCTCGAAATTGGGATATTTGGGATATTTCGAAAACTGCAGGGGGAGTTTGTGCAAAATGTCACTCACAGCCGCTTTCAGGACTTGGCATATGTTGGGTATAAAAAGACGTAATTTCAAACTGCGAATACGTGCATAGAGCCAGAATTTGGCTGCAAAATACGGCTCCGGCCTCGAAATTGGGATGTTTGGGATATTTTGAAAACTGCAGGGGAGTTTGTGCAAAATGTGACTCATTGCAGCTTTTAGTACTTTGCATATGTTGGGTATAATAAATCGCAATTTCAAACTGCGAAAACGCGCAGAGAGCCAGAATTTGGCTCCATAATATGGCTCAGGAATCGAAATTGGGATATTTGGGATATTTTGAAAACTGCAGGGGAGTTTGTGCAAAATGTGACTCACTGCCGCTTTCAGGACTTGGCATATGTTGTATATAAAAAGTCGTAATTTCAAACTGCGAATACGTGCAGAGAGCCAGAATTTGGCCCCAAAATATGACTCAGTCTTCGAAATTGGGAAGTCTGGGATATTTTGAAAACTGCAGGGGAGTTTGGGACAAATAGGACCAAACGCCGCTTTCAGTACTTGGCATATGTTGGGTATAAAAAAGTCGCAATTTCAAACTGCGAATACGTGCAGAGAGCCAGAATTTGGCTCAAAAATATGCCTCAGGCCTCGAAATTGGGATGTTTGGGATATTTTGAAAACTGCATTGGGGATTGGGACAAATGTGAACAAAGGCTGCTTTCAGTACTTGGCATATGTTGGGTATAAAAAGTCGGAATTTCAAACTGCGAATACGTGCAGAGAGCCAGAATTTGGCTTTAAAATATAGCTCAAGCCTCGATATTGGGATGTTTGGGATATTTTGAAAACTTTAGGGGGGATTGGGACAAATGTGACCAAACGCCGCTTTCAGCACTTGGCATATGTTGGGTTTAAAAAAGTCGCAATTTCAGACTGCGAATACGTGCAGAGAGTCAGAATTTAGCTCCAAAATATGACTCAGGGCCTCGAAATTTGGAAGTTTGGAATATTTTGAAAACTGCAGGGGAGTTTGTGCAAAATGTGACTCGCTGCCGCTTTCAGTACTTGGCATATGTTGGGTATAAAAAGTCGTAATATCAAACTGCGAATACGTGCAAAGAGCCAGAATTTGGCTCCAAAATATGGCTCAGGCCTCAAAATTGGGAAGTTTGGAATATTTTGAAAACTGCAGGGGAGTTTGTGCAAAATGTGACTCGCTGCCGCTTTCAGTACTTGGCATATGTTGGGCATAAAAAGTCGTAATATCAAACTGCGAATACGTGCAAAGAGACAGAATTTGGCTCCAAAATATGGCTCAGGCCTCGAAATTGGGATGTTTGGGATATTTTGAAAACTGCGTGGGAGTTTGTGCAAAATGTGACTCACTGCCGCTTTCAGTACTTGGCATATGTTGGGTATAAAATAGCCGCAATTTCAAACTGCGAATACGTGCAGAGAGTCAGAATTTGGCTCCAAAATATGGCTCAGGCCTAGAAATTTTGGAGTTTGGGATATTTCAAAAACTGCTCGGGGGTTTGTGCAAAATGTGACTCACTGCCGCTTTCAGGACTTGGCATATGTTGGGTATAAAAAGTCGTAATATCAAACTGCGAATACGTACATAGAGCAAGAATTTGGCTCCAAAATATGGCTCAGGCCTCGAAAGTGGGATGTTTGGGATATTTTGAAAACTGGAATGAGGTTTGGGACAAATGTGATCAAACGCCGCTTTCAGTACTTGGCATATGTTGGGGATAAAATGTAATAATTTCAAACTGCGAATACGTGCAGAGAGCAAGAATTTGGCTCCAAAATATAGCTCAGGCCTCGAAATTAGGATATTTGGGATATTTCGAAAACTGCAGGGGTGTTTGTGCAAAATGTGACTCACTGCCACTTTCAGGACTTCGCATATGTTGGGTAAAAAAAGTCGTAATTTCAAACTGCGAATATGTGCATAGAGCCAGAATTTGGATCCAAAATATGGCTCAGGCCTCGAAATTGGGATGTTTGGGATATTTTGAAAACTGCAGGGGAGTTTGTGCAAAATGTGACTCACTGCCGCGTCCAGTACTTGGCATATGTTGGGTATAAAAAGTCGTAATATCAAACTGCGAATACGTGCAGAGAACCAGAATTTGGTATCAAAATATGGCTCAGGCCTCGAAATTGGGATATTTGGGATATTTTGAAAACTGCAGGGAGGTTTGGGACAAATGTGACCAAACGCCGCTTTCAGTACTTGGCATATGTTGGGTATAAAAAATTCGCAATTTCAAACTGCGAATACGTGCAGAGAGTCAGAATTTGGCTCCAAAATATGGCTCAGGCCTCGAAATTGGGAAGTTTGGGATATTTCGAAAACTGCAGGGGAGTTTGTGCAAAATGTGACTCACTGCCGCTTTCAGGACTTGGCATATGTTGGGTATAATAAGTCGTAATATTAGACTGCGAATACGTGCAGAGAGCCAGAAATTGGCTCCAAAATATGGCTCAGGCCTCGATATTGGGATGTTTGGGATATTTTAAAAACTGCAGGGAGGTTTGGGACAAATGTGACCAAACGCCGCTTTCAGTACCTGGCATATGTTGGGTATAAAAAGTCGGAATTCCAAACTCCGAATACTTGCAGAGCCTGAATTTAGCTCCAAAATATGGCTCAGGCCTCGATATTAGTATATTTGGGATATTTTAAAAACTGCAGGGAGGTTTGGGAAAAATGTGACCAAACGCCGCTTTCAGTACATCGCATATGTTGGTTATAAAAAAGTCGTAATATCAAACTGCGAATACGTGCAGAGAGCAAGAATTTGGCTCCAAAATATGGCTCAGGCCTCGAAATTGGGAAGTTTGGGATATTTTGAAAACTGCAGGGGAGTTTGTGCAAAATGTGACTCACTGCCGCGTCCAGTACTTGGCATATGTTGGGTATAAAAAGTCGTAATATCAAACTGCGAATACGTGCAGAGAACCAGAATTTGGTATCAAAATATGGCTCAGGCCTCAAAATTGGGATATTTGGGATATTTTGAAAACTGCAGGGAGGTTTGGGACAAATGTGACCAAACGCCGCTTTCAGTACTTGGCATATGTTGGGTATAAAAAATTCGCAATTTCAAACTGCGAATACGTGCAGAGAGTCAGAATTTGGCTCCAAAATATGGCTCAGGCCTCGAAATTGGGAAGTTTGGGATATTTCGAAAACTGCAGGGGAGTTTTAGCAAAATGTGACTCACTGCCACTTTTATTACTTGGCATATGTTGGGTATGAAAAGTCGGAATTTCAAACTGCGAATAAGTGCAGATAGCGTGAATTTGGCTCCAAAATATGGCTCAGGCCTCGAAATTGGGATGTTTGGGATATTTTGAAAACTGCAGGGGGGTTTGGGACAAATATGACCAAACGTCGCTTTCAGCACTTGGCATATGTTGAGTATAAAAAAGCCGCAATTTCAGACTGCGAATACGTGCAGAGAGCCAGAATTTGGCTCCAAAATATAGCTCAGGGCCTCGAAATTTGGATTTTTGGGATATTTTGAAAACTACGGGGGAATTTGTGCAAAATGTGACTTATTGCCGCTTTCAGTACTTGGCATATGTTGGGCATAATAAGTCGTAATTTCAAACTGCGAATACGTGCAGAGAGCCAGAATTTGGCTCCAAAATATGGCTCATACCTCGATATTGGGATGTTTGGGATATTTTGAAAACTGCATTGGGGATTGGGACAAATGTGAACAAAGGCTGCTTTCAGTACTTGGCATATGTTGGGTATAAAAAGTCGTAATTTCAAACTGCGAATACGTGCAGAGAGCCAGAATTTGGCTTTAAAATATAGCTCAGGCCTCGATATTGGGATGTTTGGGATATTTTGAAAATTTTAGGGGGGTTGGGTCAAATGTGACCAAACGCCGCTTTCAGCACTTGGCATATGTTGGGTATAAAAAAGTCGCAATTTCAGACTGCGAATACGTGCAGAGAGCCAGAATTTAGCTCCAAAATATGACTCAGGGCCTCGAAATTTGGAAGTTTGGAATATTTTGAAAACTGCAGGGGAGTTTGTGCAAAATGTGACTCGCTGCCGCTTTCAGTACTTGGCATATGTTGGGTATAAAAAGTCGTAATATCAAACTGCGAATACGTACAAAGAGCCAGAATTTGGCTCCAAAATATGGCTCAGGCCTCGAAATTGGGATGTTTGGGATATTTTGAAAACTGCGTGGGAGTTTGTGCAAAATTTGACTCACTGCCACTTTCAGTACTTGGCATATGTTGGGTATAAAAAGTCGTAATATCAAACTGCGAATACGTCTAAAGAGCCAGAATTTGGCTCTAAAATATGGCTCAGGCCTCGAAATTGGGAAGTTTGGAATATTTTTAAAACTGCTGGGGAGTTTGTGCAAAATGTGACTCGCTGCCGCTTTCAGTACTTGGCATATGTTGGGTATAAAAAGTCGTAATATAAAACTGCGAATACGTGCAAAGAGCCAGAATTTAGCTCCAAAATATGGTTCAGGCCTCGAAATTGGGATGTTTAAGATATTTTGAAAACTGCAGGGGAGTTTGTGCAAAATGTGACTCACTGCCGCGTCCAGTACTTGGCATATGTTGGGTATAAAAAGACGTATTTTCAAACTGCGAATACGTGCCGAGAGCCAGAATTTGGCTCCAAAATATGGCTCAGGCCTCGAAATTGGGATATTTGTTATATTTTGAAAACTGGAGGGGAGTTTGTTCAAAATGTGACTCACTGCCGCTTTCATTACTTGGCATATGTTGGGTATAAAAAGTCGGAATTCCAAACTGCGAATACTTGCAGAGCCTGAATTTAGCTCCAAAATATGGCTCAGGCCTCGATATTAGTATATTTGGGATATTTTAAAAACTGCAGGGAGGTTTGGGAAAAATGTGACCAAACGCCGCTTTCAGTACATCGCATATGTTGGTTATAAAAAAGTCGTAATATCAAACTGCGAATACGTGCAGAGAGCAAGAATTTGGCTCCAAAATATGGCTCAGGCCTCGAAATTGGGAAGTTTGGGATATTTTGACAACTGCAGGGGAGTTTGTGCAAAATGTGACTCACTGCCGCGTCCAGTACTTGGCATATGTTGGGTATAAAATGTCGTAATATCAAACTGCGAATACGTGCAGAGAACCAGAATTTTGTATCAAAATATGGCTCAGGCCTCGAAATTGGGATATTTGGGATATTTTGAAAACTGCAGGGAGGTTTGGGACAAATTTGACCAAACGCCGCTTTCAGTACTTGGCATATGTTGGGTATAAAAAATTCGCAATTTCAAACTGCGAATACGTGCAGAGAGTCAGAATTTTGCTCCAAAATATGGCTCAGGCCTCGAAATTGGGAAGTTTGGGATATTTCGAAAACTGCAGGGGAGTTTTAGCAAAATGTGACTCACTGCCACTTTCAGTACTTAGTGCATATGTTGGGTATAAAAAAGTCGCAATTTCAAACTGCGAATACATGCAGAGAGTCAGAATTTGGCTCCAAAATATTGCTCATGCCTCGAAATTGGGATGTTTGGGATATTTTGAAAACTGCAGGGGAGTTTGTGCAAAATGTGACTCACTGCCGCATCCAGTACTTGGCATATGTTGGGTATAAAAAGTCGAAATATCAAACTGCAAATACGTGCAGAGAACCAGAATTTGGCTCCAAAATATGGCTCAGGTCTCGAAATTGGGATATTTGGGATATTTTGAAAACTGCAGGGAGGTTTGGGATAAATGTGACCAAACGCCGCTTTCAGTACTTGGCATTTGTTGGGTATAAAATAGCCGCAATTTCAAACTGCGAATACGTGCAGAGAGTCAGAATTTGGCTCCAAAATATGGCTCAGGCCTAGAAATTGGGGAGTTTGGGATATTTCGAAAACTGCTCGGGAGTTTGTGCAAAATGTGACTCACTGCCGCTTTCAGGACTTGGCATATGTTGGGTATAAAAAGTCGTAATATCAAACTGCGAATACGTACATAGAGCCAGAATTTGGCTCCAAAATATGGCTCAGGCCTCGAAAGTGGGATGTTTGGGATATTTTGAAAATTGGAATGAGGTTTGGGACAAATGTGTTCAAACGCTGCTTTCAGTACTTGGCATATGTTGGGGATAAAATGTCGTAATTTCAAACTGCAAATACGTGCAGAGAGCTAGAATTTGGGTCCAAAATATAGCTCAGGCCTCGAAATTGGGATATTTAGGATATTTTTTAAACTACAGGGGAGTTTGTTCAAAATGTGACTAACTGCCGCTTTCAGTATTTGGCATTTGTTGGGGATAAAAATCGTATTATGAAACTGCGAATAGGTGCAGAGAGCAAGAATTTGGCTCCAAATTATAGCTCAGGCCTCGAAATTAGGATATTTGGGATATTTCGAAAACTGCAGGGGAGTCTGTGCAAAATGTGACTCACTGCCACTTTCAGGACTTGACATATGTTGGGTATAAAAAGTTGTAATTTCAATCTGCGAATACGTGCATAGAGTCAGAATTTAGCTCTAAAATATGGCTCAGGCCTCGATATTGGGATTTTTAGGATATTTTGAAAACTGCAGGGAGGTTTGCGACAAATGTGACCAAACGCCGTTTTCAGTACTTCGCATATGTTGGGTATAAAAAAAAGGCGTTATTTCAAACTGCGAATACGTGCAGAGAGCCTGAATTTGGCTCCAAAATATGGCTCAGGCCTCGAAATTGGGATGTTTGGGATATTTTGAAAACTGCAGGGCGGATTTTGACAAAAGTGTCCAAACGCCGCTTACAGTTCTTGGCATATGTTGGGTATAAAAAAGTCGCAATTTCAAACTGCGAATACGGACAGAGAGCCTGAATTTGGCAGCAAAATATGGTTCAGGCCTCGAAATTAGGATATTTGGGATATTTCGAAAACAGCAAGGTAGTTGATGCAAAATGTGACTCACTGCCGCTTTCAGGACTTGGCTTATATTGGGTATAAAAAGTCGTAATATCAAACTGCGAATACATGCATAGAGCCAGAATTTGGCTCTAAAATATGGCTCAGGCCTCGAAATTGGGATGTTTGGGATAATTGGAAAACTGCAGGGAGGTTTGGGATAAATGTGACCAAACGCCAGTTTCAGTACTTGGCATATGTTGGGTATAAAAAAGTCGTAATTTCAAACTGCGAATATGTGCAAAGAGCCAGAATTTGGCTCCAAAATATGGCTCAGGCCTCGAAATTGGGATATTTGGGATATTTTGAAAACTGGAGGGGAGTTTGTGCAAAATGTGACTCACTGCCGCATTCATTACTTGGCATATGTTGGGTATAAAAAGTAGGAGTTTCCAAATGCGAATACGTGCAGAGAGCCTGAATTTGGCTCCAAAATATGGCTCAGGCCTCGAAATTGGGGTATTTGGGATATTTTGAAAACTACAGGGGAGTTTGTGCAAAATGTGACTCATTGCCGCTTTCAGTACTTGGCATATGTTCCTTATAAAAAGTCGTAATTTTAAACTGTGAATACGTGCAGAGAGCCTGAATTTGGCTCCAAAATATGGCTGAGGCCTCGAAATTGGGATATTTGGGATTTTTTGAAAACTGCAGGGGAGTTTGTGCAAAATGTGACTCATTGCCGCTTTCAGTACTTGGCATATATTGGGTATAATAAGTCGTAATTTCAAACTGCGAATAGGTGCATAGAGCCAGAATTTGGCTCCAAGATATGGCTCAGGCCTCGATATTGGGATGTTTGCGATATTTTGAAAACAATTTTGGGGATTGGGACAAATGTGACCAAATGCCGCTTTCAGCACTTGGCATATGTTGGGTATAAAAAACTCGCAATTTCAGACTGCGAATACGTGCAGAGAGCCAGAATTTGGCTCTAAAATATGACTCAGGGCCTCGAAATTGGGATTTTTGGGATATTTTGAAAACTACAGGGGAGTTTGTGCAAAATGTGACTCACTGCCACTTTCAGGACTTTACATATGTAGGGTATAAAAAGTCGTAGTTTCAAACTGCGAATACGTGCAGAGAGCCAGAATTTTGCTCCAAAATATGGCTCAGGCCTCGAAACTGGGAAGTTTGGAAAATTTGGAAAACTGCAGGGGAGTTTGTGCAAAATGTTACTCACTGCCGCTTTCAGTACTTGGCATATGTTGGGTATAAAAATTCGTAATATCAAACTGCGAATACGTGCAGAGAGTCAGAATTTGGCTCCAAAAATGGCTCAGGCTTCGATATTGCGATGTTTGAAATATTTTTAACACTGCAGGGAGGTTTGGGACAAATTTGACCAAACGCCGCTTTCAGTACTTCGCATATGTTGGGTATAAAAAATTCATAATTTCAAACTGCGAATAAGTGCAGAGAGCCAGAATTTGGCTCCAAAATATTGATCATGCCTCGAAATTTTGATATTTGGGCTATTTTGAAAACTGGAGGGGAGTTTGTGCAAAATGTGACTCACCTCTGCTTTCATTACTTGGCATATGTTGCGTATAAAAAGTCGGAATTTCAAACTGCGAATAAGTGCAGAGAGCGTGAATTTGGCTCCAAAATATGGCTCAGGCCTCGAAATTGGGATGTTTGGGAAATTTTGAAAACTGCAGGGGGGTTTTGAACAAATGTGACCAAACGCCGCTTTCAGTACTTGGCATATGTTGGGTATAAAAAATTCGCAATTTCAAACTGCGAATACGTGCAGAGAGTCAGAATTTGGCTCCAAAATATGGCTCAGGCCTCAAAATTGGGATGTTTGGGATATTTCGAAAACTGCAGGGGAGTTTTAGCAAAATGTGACTCACTGCCACTTTCAGTACTTAGCATATGTTGGGTATAAAAAAGTCGCAATTTCAAACTGCGAAAACATGCAGAGAGTCAGAATTTGGCTCCAAAATATTGCTCAGGCCTCGAAATTGGGATGTTTGGGATATTTTGATAACTGCAGGGGAGTTTGTGCAAAATGTGACTTACTGCCACTTTCAGTACTTGGCATATGTTGGGAATAAAAAGTCGAAATATTAAACTGCGAATACGTGCAGAGAGCCAGAACTTGGCTTCAAAATATGGCTCAGGCTCGAAATTGGGATGTTTGGGATATTTTGAAAACTGCAGGGGAGTTTTAGCAAAATGTGACTCACTGCCACTTTTATTACTTGGCATATGTTGGGTATGAAAAGTCGGAATTTCAAACTGCGAATAAGTGCAGAGAGCGTGAATTTGGCTCCAAAATATGGCTCAGGCCTCGAAATTGGGATGTTTGGGATATTTTGAAAACTGCAGGGGGGTTTGGGACAAATATGACCAAACGTCGCTTTCAGCACTTGGCATATGTTGAGTATAAAAAAGCCGCAATTTCAGACTGCGAATACGTGCAGAGAGTCAGAATTTGGCTCCAAAATATAGCTCAGGGCCTCGAAATTTGGATTTTTGGGATATTTTGAAAACTACAGGGGAATTTGTGTAAAATGTGACTCACTGCCGCTTTCAGGACTTGGCATATGTTCCCTATAAAAAGTCGGAATTTCAAACAGCGAATACGTGCAGAGAGCCAGAATTTGGCTGCAAAATTTGGCTCAGGCCTCGAAATTGTGTTGTTTGGGATATTTTGAAAAGTGAAGGGAGTTTGTGCAAAATGTGACTTATTGCCGCTTTCAGTACTTGGCATATGTTGGGCATAATAAGTCGTAATTTCAAACTGCGAATACGTGCAGAGAGCCAGAATTTGGCTCCAAAATATGGCTCATACCTCGATATTGGGATGTTTGGGATATTTTGAAAACTGCATTGGGGATTGGGACAAATGTGAACAAAGGCTGCTTTCAGTACTTGGGCTATGTTTGGTATAAAAATTCGTAATTTCAAACTGCGAATACGTGCAGAGAGCCAGAATTTGGCTTTAAAATATAGCTCAGGCCTCGATATTGGGATGTTTGGGATATTTTGAAAATTTTAGGGGGGGTTGGGTCAAATGTGACCAAACGCCGCTTTCAGCACTTGGCATATGTTGGGTATAAAAAAGTCGCAATTTCAGACTGCGAATACGTG
The DNA here is from genome assembly GCF_040958095.1 of Procambarus clarkii. Classification (NCBI taxonomy): domain Eukaryota; kingdom Metazoa; phylum Arthropoda; class Malacostraca; order Decapoda; family Cambaridae; genus Procambarus; species Procambarus clarkii. The sequence continues at coordinate 46,296 of NW_027189295.1, read as the reverse complement.
CAGAGAGCCAGAATTTAGCTCCAAAATATGACTCAGGGCCTCGAAATTTGGAAGTTTGGAATATTTTGAAAACTGCAGGGGAGTTTGTGCAAAATGTGACTCGCTGCCGCTTTCAGTACTTGGCATATGTTGGGTATAAAAAGTCGTAATATCAAACTGCGAATACGTACAAAGAGCCAGAATTTGGCTCCAAAATATGGCTCAGGCCTCGAAATTGGGATGTTTGGATATTTTGAAAACTGCGTGGGAGTTTGTGCAAAATTTGACTCACTGCCACTTTCAGTACTTGGCATATGTTGGGTATAAAAAGTCGTAATATAAAACTGCGAATACGTCTAAAGAGCCAGAATTTGGCTCTAAAATATGGCTCAGGCCTCGAAATTGGGAAGTTTGGAATATTTTTAAAACTGCTGGGGAGTTTGTGCAAAATGTGACTCGCTGCCGCTTTCAGTACTTGGCATATGTTGGGTATAAAAAGTCGTAATATAAAACTGTGAATACGTGCAAAGAGCCAGAATTTAGCTCCAAAATATGGTTCAGGCCTCGAAATTGGGATGTTTAAGATATTTTGAAAACTGCAGGGGAGTTTGTGCAAAATGTGACTCACTGCCGCGTCCAGTACTTGGCATATGTTGGGTATAAAAAGACGTATTTTCAAACTGCGAATACGTGCCGAGAGCCAGAATTTGGCTCCAAAATATGGCTCAGGCCTCGAAATTGGGATATTTGTTATATTTTGAAAACTGGAGGGGAGTTTGTTCAAAATGTGACTCACTGCCGCTTTCATTACTTGGCATATGTTGGGTATAAAAAGTCGGAATTCCAAACTGCGAATACTTGCAGAGCCTGAATTTAGCTCCAAAATATGGCTCAGGCCTCGATATTAGTATATTTGGGATATTTCAAAAACTGCAGGGAGGTTTGGGAAAAATGTGACCAAACGCCGCTTTCAGTACATCGCATATGTTGGTTATAAAAAAGTCGTAATATCAAACTGCGAATACGTGCAGAGAGCAAGAATTTGGCTCCAAAATATGGCTCAGGCCTCGAAATTGGGAAGTTTGGGATATTTTGAAAACTGCAGGGGAGTTTGTGCAAAATGTGACTCACTGCCGCGTCCAGTACTTGGCATATGTTGGGTATAAAATGTCGTAATATCAAACTGCGAATACGTGCAGAGAACCAGAATTTGGTATCAAAATATGGCTCAGGCCTCGAAATTGGGATATTTGGGATATTTTGAAAACTGCAGGGAGGTTTGGGACAAATTTGACCAAACGCCGCTTTCAGTACTTGGCATATGTTGGGTATAAAAAATTCGCAATTTCAAACTGCGAATACGTGCAGAGAGTCAGAATTTGGCTCCAAAATATGGCTCAGGCCTCGAAATTGGGAAGTTTGGGATATTTCGAAAACTGCAGGGGAGTTTTAGCAAAATGTGACTCACTGCCACTTTCAGTACTTAGTGCATATGTTGGGTATAAAAAAGTCGCAATTTCAAACTGCGAATACATGCAGAGAGTCAGAATTTGGCTCCAAAATATTGCTCATGCCTCGAAATTGGGATGTTTGGGATATTTTGAAAACTGCAGGGGAGTTTGTGCAAAATGTGACTCACTGCCGCATCCAGTACTTGGCATATGTTGGGTATAAAAAGTCGTAATATCAAACTACAAATACGTGCAGAGAACCAGAATTTGGCTCCAAAATATGGCTCAGGTCTTGAAATTGGGATATTTGGGATATTTTGAAAACTGCAGGGAGGTTTGGGATAAATGTGACCAAACGCCGCTTTCAGTACTTGGCATTTGTTGGGTATAAAATAGCCGCAATTTCAAACTGCGAATACGTGCAGAGAGTCAGAATTTGGCTCCAAAATATGGCTCAGGCCTAGAAATTGGGGAGTTTGGGATATTTCGAAAACTGCTCGGGAGTTTGTGCAAATGTGACTCACTGCCGCTTTCATGACTTGGCATATGTTGGGTATAAAAAGTCGTAATATCAAACTGCGAATACGTACATAGAGCCAGAATTTGGCTCCAAAATATGGCTCAGGCCTCGAAAGTGGGATGTTTGGGATATTTTGAAAATTGGAATGAGGTTTGGGACAAATGTGTTCAAACGCTGCTTTCAGTACTTGGCATATGTTGGGGATAAAATGTCGTAATTTCAAACTGCGAATACGTGCAGAGAGCTAGAATTTGGGTCCAAAATATAGCTCAGGCCTCGAAATTGGGATATTTAGGATATTTTTTAAACTACAGGGGAGTTTGTTCAAAATGTGACTAACTGCCGCTTTCAGTATTTGGCATTTGTTGGGGATAAAAATCGTAATATGAAACTGCGAATAGGTGCAGAGAGCAAGAATTTGGCTCCAAATTATAGCTCAGGCCTCGAAATTAGGATATTTGGGATATTTCGAAAACTGCAGGGGAGTCTGTGCAAAATGTGACTCACTGCCACTTTCAGGACTTGACATATGTTGGGTATAAAAAGTTGTAATTTCAAACTGCGAATACGTGCATAGAGTCAGAATTTAGCTCTAAAATATGGCTCAGGCCTCGATATTGGGATTTTTAGGATATTTTGAAAACTGCAGGGAGGTTTGCGACAAATGTGACCAAACGCCGTTTTCAGTACTTCGCATATGTTGGGTATAAAAAAAAGGCGTTATTTCAAACTGCGAATACGTGCAGAGAGCCTGAATTTGGCTCCAAAATATGGCTCAGGCCTCGAAATTGGGATGTTTGGGATATTTTGAAAACTGCAGGGCGGATTTTGACAAAAGTGTCCAAACGCCGCTTACAGTTCTTGGCATATGTTGGGTATAAAAAAGTCGCAATTTCAAACTGCGAATACGGACAGAGAGCCTGAATTTGGCAGCAAAATATGGTTCAGGCCTCGAAATTAGGATATTTGGGATATTTCGAAAACAGCAAGGTAGTTGATGCAAAATGTGACTCACTGCCGCTTTCAGGACTTGGCATATATTGGGTATAAAAAGTCGTAATATCAAACTGCGAATACATGCATAGAGCCAGAATTTGGCTCTAAAATATGGCTCAGGCCTCGAAATTGGGATGTTTGGGATAATTGGAAAACTGCAGGGAGGTTTGGGATAAATGTGACCAAACGCCAGTTTCAGTACTTGGCATATGTTGGGTATAAAAAAGTCGTAATTTCAAACTGCGAATATGTGCAAAGAGCCAGAATTTGGCTCCAAAATATGGCTCAGGCCTCGAAATTGGGATATTTGGGATATTTTGAAAACTGGAGGGGAGTTTGTGCAAAATGTGACTCACTGCCGCATTCATTACTTGGCATATGTTGGGTATAAAAAGTCGGAATTTCCAAATGCGAATACGTGCAGAGAGCCTGAATTTGGCTCCAAAATATGGCTCAGGCCTCGAAATTGGGGTATTTGGGATATTTTGAAAACTACAGGGGAGTTTGTGCAAAATGTGACTCATTGCCGCTTTCAGTACTTGGCATATATTGGGTATAATAAGTCGTAATTTCAAACTGCGAATAGGTGCATAGAGCCAGAATTTGGCTCCAAGATATGGCTCAGGCCTCGATATTGGGATGTTTGCGATATTTTGAAAACAATTTTGGGGATTGGGACAAATGTGACCAAATGCCGCTTTCAGCACTTGGCATATGTTGGGTATAAAAAACTCGCAATTTCAGACTGCGAATACGTGCAGAGAGCCAGAATTTGGCTCTAAAATATGACTCAGGGCCTCGAAATTGGGATTTTTGGGATATTTTGAAAACTACAGGGGAGTTTGTGCAAAATGTGACTCACTGCCACTTTCAGGACTTTACATATGTAGGGTATAAAAAGCCGTAGTTTCAAACTGCGAATACGTGCAGAGAGCCAGAATTTTGCTCCAAAATATGGCTCAGGCCTCGAAACTGGGAAGTTTGGAAAATTTTGAAAACTGCAGGGGAGTTTGTGCAAAATGTGACTCACTGCCGCTTTCAGTACTTGGCATATGTTGGGTATAAAAATTCGTAATATCAAACTGCGAATACGTGCAGAGAGTCAGAATTTGGCTCCAAAAATGGCTCAGGCTTCGATATTGCGATGTTTGGGATATTTTGAACACTGCAGGGAGGTTTGGGACAAATTTGACCAAACGCCGCTTTCAGTACTTCGCATATGTTGGGTATAAAAAATTCATAATTTCAAACTGCGAATAAGTGCAGAGAGCCAGAATTTGGCTCCAAAATATTGATCATGCCTCGAAATTTTGATATTTGGGCTATTTTGAAAACTGGAGGGGAGTTTGTGCAAAATGTGACTCACCTCTGCTTTCATTACTTGGCATATGTTGCGTATAAAAAGTCGGAATTTCAAACTGCGAATAAGTGCAGAGAGCGTGAATTTGGCTCCAAAATATGGCTCAGGCCTCGAAATTGGGATGTTTGGGAAATTTTGAAAACTGCAGGGGGGTTTTGAACAAATGTGACCAAACGCCGCTTTCAGTACTTGGCATATGTTGGGTATAAAAAATTCGCAATTTCAAACTGCGAATACGTGCAGAGAGTCAGAATTTGGCTCCAAAATATGGCTCAGGCCTCAAAATTGGGATGTTTGGGATATTTCGAAAACTGCAGGGGAGTTTTAGCAAAATGTGACTCACTGCCACTTTCAGTACTTAGCATATGTTGGGTATAAAAAAGTCGCAATTTCAAACTGCGAAAACATGCAGAGAGTCAGAATTTGGCTCCAAAATATTGCTCAGTCCTCGAAATTGGGATGTTTGGGATATTTTGATAACTGCAGGGGACTTTGTGCAAAATGTGACTTACTGCCACTTTCAGTACTTGGCATATGTTGGGAATAAAAAGTCGAAATATTAAACTGCGAATACGTGCAGAGAGCCAGAACTTGGCTTCAAAATATGGCTCAGGCTCGAAATTGGGATGTTTGGGATATTTTGAAAACTGCAAGGAGTTTGTGCAAAATGTGACTCACTGACGCTTTCAGTACTTGGCATATGTTGGGTATAAAAAAGTCGCAATTTCAAACTGCGAATACATGCAGAGAGTCTGAATTTGGCTCCAAAATATTGATCAGGCCTCGAAATTGGGATGTTTGGGATATTTTGAAAACTGGAGGGGAGTTTGTGCAAAATGTGACTCACCTCTGCTTTCATTACTTGGCATATGTTGGGTATAAAAAGTCGGAATTTCAAACTGCGAATAAGTGCAGAGAGCCTGAATTTGGCTCCAAAATATGGCTCAGGCCTCGAAATTAGGATATTTGGGAAAATTTGAAAACTACAGGGAGGTTTGGGACAAATGTGACCAAATGCCGCTTTCAGTACATCGTATATGTTGGTTATAAAAAAGTCGTAATCTCAAACTGCGAATACGTGCAGAGAGTCCGAATTTGGATCCAAAATATGGCTCAGGCCTCGAAATATGGATGTTTGGGATATTTTGAAAACTGCAGGGGAGTTTGTGCAAAATGTGACTCACTGCCGCATCCAGTACTTGGCATATGTTGGGTATAAAAAGTCGTAATATCAAACTGCAAATACGTGCAGAGAACCAGAATTTGGCTCCAAAATATGGCTCAGGTCTCGAAATTGGGATATTTGGGATATTTTGAAAACTGCAGGGAGGTTTGGGATAAATGTGACCAAACGCCTCTTTCAGTACTTGGCATATGTTGGGTATAAAATAGCCGCAATTTCAAACTGCGAATACGTGCAGAGAGTCAGAATTTGGCTCCAAAATATGGCTCAGGCCTAGAAGTTGGGGAGTTTGGGATATTTCGAAAAGTGCTCGGGAGTTTGTGCAAAATGTGACTCACTGCCGCTTTCAGGACTTGACATATGTTGGGTATAAAAAGTTGTAATTTTAAACTGCGAATACGTGCATAGAGTCAGAATTTAGCTCTAAAATATGGCTCAGGCCTCGATATTGGGATTTTTAGGATATTTTGAAAACTGCAGGGAGGTTTGCGACAAATGTGACCAAACGCCGTTTTCAGTACTTCGCATATGTTGGGTATAAAAAAAAGACGTTATTTCAAACTGCGAATACGTGCAGAGAGATTGAATTTGGCTCCAAAATATGGCTCAGGCCTCGAAATTGGGATGTTTGGGATATTTTGAAAACTGCAGGGCGGATTTTGACAACAGTGTCCAAACGCTGCTTACAGTTCTTGGCATATGTTGGGTATAAAAAATTCGCAATTTCAAACTGCGAATACGGACTGAGAGCCTGAATTTAGCAGCAAAATATGGCTCAGGCCTCGAAATTAGGATATTTGGGATATTTCGAAAACAGGAGGGTAGTTGATTCAAAATGTGACTCACTGCCGCTTTCAGGACTTGGCATATATTGGGTATAAAAATTCGTAATATCAAACTGCGAATACATGCATAGAGCCAGAATTTGGCTCTAAAATATGGCTCAGGCCTCGAAATTGGGATGTTTGGGATATTTTGAAAATTGCATGGAGGTTTGGGATAAATGTGACCAAACGCCAGTTTCAGTACTTGGCATATGTTGGGTATAAAAAAGTCGCAATTTCAAACTGCGAATACATGCAGAGAGTCAGAATTTGGCTCCAAAATATTGCTCAGGCCTCGAAATTGGGATATTTGGGATATTTTGAAAACTGGAGGGGAGTTTGTGCAAAATGTGACTCACTGCCGCATTCATTACTTGGCATATGATGGGTATAAAAAGTCGGAATTTCCAAATGCGAATACGTGCAGAGAGCCTGAATTTGGCTCCAAAATATGGCTCAGGCCTCGAAATTGGGGTATTTGGGATATTTTGAAAACTACAGAGGAGTTTGTGCAAAATGTGACTCATTGCCGCTTTCAGTACTTGGCATATGTTCCTTATAAAAAGTCGTAATTTCAAACTGTGAATACGTGCAGAGAGCCTGAATTTGGCTCAAAAATATGGCTCAGGCCTCGAAATTGGGATGTTTGGGATTTTTTGAAAACTGCAGGGGAGTTTGTGCAAAATGTGACTCATTGCCGCTTTCAGTACTTGGCATATATTGAGTATAATAAGTCGTAATTTCAAACTGCGAATAGGTGCATAGAGCCAGAATTTGGCTCCAAGATATGGCTCAGGCCTCGATATTAGGATGTTTGCGATATTTTGAAAACATTATTGGGGATTGTGACAAATGTGACCAAACGCAGCTTTCAGCACTTGGCATATGTTGGGTATAAAAAACTCGGGATTTCAGACTGCGAATACGTGCAGAGAGCCAGAATTTGGCTCTAAAATATGACTCAGGGCCTCGAAATTGGGATGTTTGGGATATTTTGAAAACTGCGTGGGAGTTTGTGCAAGATGTGACTCACTGCCACTTTCTGGACTTAACATATGTAGGGTATAAAAAGTCGTAGTTTCAAACTGCGAATACGTGCAGAGAGCCAGAATTTTGCTCCAAAATATGGCTCAGGCCTCGAAACTGGGAAGTTTGGAAAATTTTGAAAACTGCAGGGGAGTTTGTGCAAAATGTGACTCACTGCCGCTTTCAGTACTTGGCATATGTTGGGTATAAAAAGTCGGAATTACAAACTGCGAATAAGTGCAGAGAGCGTGAATTTGGCTCCAAAATATGGCTCAGGCCTCGAAATTGGGATGTTTGGGAAATTTTGAAAACTGCAGGGGGGTTTTGAACAAATGTGACCAAACGCCGCTTTCAGTACTTGGCATATGTTGGGTATAAAAAATTCGCAATTTCAAACTGCGAATACGTGCAAAGAGTCAGAATTTGGCTCCAAAATATGGCTCAGGCCTCGAAATTGGGATGTTTGGGATATTTTGAAAACTGCAGGGGAGTTTGTGCAAAATGTGACTTACTGCCACTTTCAGTACTTGGCATATGTTGGGTATAAAAAGTCGTAATATCAAACTGCGAATACGTGCAGAGAGTCAGAACTTGGCTCCAAAATATGGCTCAGGCCTCGAAATTGGAAAGTTTGGGATATTTTGAAAACTGCAGGGGAGTTTTAGCAAAATGTGACTCACTGCCACTTTCAGTACTTGGCACATGTTGGGTATAAAAAAGTCGCAATTTCAAACTGCGAATACATGCAGAGAGTCAGAATTTGGCTCCAAAATATTGCTCAGGCCTCGAAATTGGGATGTTTGGGATATTTTGAAAACTGGAGGGGAGTTTGTGCAAAATGTGACTCACCTCTGCTTTCATTACTTGGCATATGTTGGGTATAAAAAGTCGGAATTTCAAACTGCGAATAAGTGCAGAGAGCGTGAATTTGGCTCCAAAATATGGCTCAGGCCTCGAAATTAGGATATTTGGGATAATTTGAAAACTGCCGGGAGGTTTGGGACAAATGTGACCAATGCCGCTATCAGTACATCGTATATGTTGGTTATAAAAAAGTCGTAATCTCAAACTGTGAATACGTGCAGAGAGTCAGAATTTGGGTCCAAAATATGGCTCAGGCCTCGAAATTGGGATGTTTGGATATTTTGAAACTGCAGGGGAGTTTGCGCAAAATGTGACTCACTGCCGCGTCCAGTACTTGGCATATGTTGGGTATAAAAAGTCGTAATATCAAACTGCAAATACATGCAGAGAGCCAGAACTTGGCTCCAAAATATGGCTCAGGCCTCGAAAGTGGGATGTTTGGGATATTTTGAAAACTGGAATGAGGTTTGGGACAAATGTGATCAAACACCGCTTTCAGTACTTGGCATATGTTGGGGATAAAATGTCGTAATTTCAACTGCGAATACGTGCAGAGAGCCAGAATTTGGCTCAAAAATATAGCTCAGGCCTCGAAATTGGGATATTTGGGATATTTTTTAAACTACAGGGGAGTTTGTTCAAAATGTGACTAACTGCCGCTTTCAGTATTTGGCATTTGTTGGGGATAAAAATCGTAATTTCAAACTGCGAATAGGTTCAGAGAGCAAGAATTTGGCTCCAAAATATAGCTCAGGCCTCGAAATTAGGATATTTGGGATATTTCGAAAACTGCAGGGGAGTTTGTGCAAAATGTGACTCACTGCCACTTTCAGGACTTGGCATATGTTGGGTATAAAAAGTCGTAATTTCAAACTGCGAATATGTGCATAGAGCCACAATTTAAATCCAAAATATGGCTCAGGCCTCGAAATTGGGATGTTTGGGATATTTTGAAAACTGCGGGGTGGTTTGGGACAAATATGACCAAACACCGCTTTCATTACTTTGAATATGTTTCGTATAAAAAGTCGTAATTTCAAACTGCGAATACGTGCAAAGAGCCAGAATTTGGCTCCAAAATATGGCTCAGGCCTCGAAATTGGGATATTTGGGATATTTCGAAAACTGCAGGGGAGTTTGTGCAAAAAATGACTCACTGCCACGTTCAAGACATGGCATATGTTGGGTATAAAAAGTTGTAATTTCAAAATGCGAATACGTGCATAGAGTCAGAATTTAGCTCTAAAATATGGCTCAGGCCTCGATATTGGGATTTTTAGGATATTTTGAAAACAGCATGGAGGTTTGCGACAAATGTGACCAAACGCCGTTTTCAGTACTTCGCATATGTTGGGTATAAAAAAAGGCGTTATTTCAAACTGCGAATACGTGCAGAGATCCTGAATTTGGCTCCAAAATATGGCTCAGGCCTCGAAATTGGGATGTTTGGGATATTTTGAAAACTGCAGGGCGGATTTTGACAAAAGTGTTCAAACGCCGCTTTCAGTTCTTGGCATATGTTGGGTATAAAAAAGTCGCAATTTCAAACTGCGAATACATGCAGAGAGTCTGAATTTGGCTCCAAAATATTGATCAGGCCTCGAAATTGGGATGTTTTGGGATATTTTGAAAACTGGAGGGGAGTTTGTGCAAAATGTGACTCACCTCTGCTTTCATTACTTGGCATATGTTGGGTATAAAAAGTCGGAATTTCAAACTGCGAATAAGTGCAGAGAGCCTGAATTTGGCTCCAAAATATGGCTCAGGCCTCGAAATTAGGATATTTGGGAAAATTTGAAAACTACAGGGAGGTTTGGGACAAATGTGACCAAATGCCGCTTTCAGTACATCGTATATGTTGGTTATAAAAAAGTCGTAATCTCAAACTGCGAATACGTGCAGAGAGTCCGAATTTGGATCCAAAATATGGCTCAGGCCTCGAAATATGGATGTTTGGGATATTTTGAAAACTGCAGGGGAGTTTGTGCAAAATGTGACTCACTGCCGCATCCAGTACTTGGCATATGTTGGGTATAAAAAGTCGTAATATCAAACTGCAAATACGTGCAGAGAACCAGAATTTGGCTCCAAAATATGGCTCAGGTCTCGAAATTGGGATATTTGGGATATTTTGAAAACTGCAGGGAGGTTTGGGATAAATGTGACCAAACGCCTCTTTCAGTACTTGGCATATGTTGGGTATAAAATAGCCGCAATTTCAAACTGCGAATACGTGCAGAGAGTCAGAATTTGGCTCCAAAATATGGCTCAGGCCTAGAAGTTGGGGAGTTTGGGATATTTCGAAAAGTGCTCGGGAGTTTGTGCAAAATGTGACTCACTGCCGCTTTCAGGACTTGACATATGTTGGGTATAAAAAGTTGTAATTTTAAACTGCGAATACGTGCATAGAGTCAGAATTTAGCTCTAAAATATGGCTCAGGCCTCGATATTGGGATTTTTAGGATATTTTGAAAACTGCAGGGAGGTTTGCGACAAATGTGACCAAACGCCGTTTTCAGTACTTCGCATATGTTGGGTATAAAAAAAAGACGTTATTTCAAACTGCGAATACGTGCAGAGAGATTGAATTTGGCTCCAAAATATGGCTCAGGCCTCGAAATTGGGATGTTTGGGATATTTTGAAAACTGCAGGGCGGATTTTGACAACAGTGTCCAAACGCTGCTTACAGTTCTTGGCATATGTTGGGTATAAAAAATTCGCAATTTCAAACTGCGAATACGGACTGAGAGCCTGAATTTAGCAGCAAAATATGGCTCAGGCCTCGAAATTAGGATATTTGGGATATTTCGAAAACAGGAGGGTAGTTGATTCAAAATGTGACTCACTGCCGCTTTCAGGACTTGGCATATATTGGGTATAAAAATTCGTAATATCAAACTGCGAATACATGCATAGAGCCAGAATTTGGCTCTAAAATATGGCTCAGGCCTCGAAATTGGGATGTTTTGGGATATTTTGAAAATTGCATGGAGGTTTGGGATAAATGTGACCAAACGCCAGTTTCAGTACTTGGCATATGTTGGGTATAAAAAAGTCGCAATTTCAAACTGCGAATACATGCAGAGAGTCAGAATTTGGCTCCAAAATATTGCTCAGGCCTCGAAATTGGGATATTTGGGATATTTTGAAAACTGGAGGGGAGTTTGTGCAAAATGTGACTCACTGCCGCATTCATTACTTGGCATATGATGGGTATAAAAAGTCGGAATTTCCAAATGCGAATACGTGCAGAGAGCCTGAATTTGGGCTCCAAAATATGGCTCAGGCCTCGAAATTGGGGTATTTGGGATATTTTGAAACTACAGAGGAGTTTGTGCAAAATGTGACTCATTGCCGCTTTCAGTACTTGGCATATGTTCCTTATAAAAAGTCGTAATTTCAAACTGTGAATACGTGCAGAGAGCCTGAATTTGGCTAAAAAATATGGCTCAGGCCTCGAAATTGGGATGTTTGGGATTTTTTGAAAACTGCAGGGGAGTTTGTGCAAAATGTGACTCATTGCCGCTTTCAGTACTTGGCATATATTGAGTATAATAAGTCGTAATTTCAAACTGCGAATAGGTGCATAGAGCCAGAATTTGGCTCCAAGATATGGCTCAGGCCTCGATATTAGGATGTTTGCGATATTTTGAAAACATTATTGGGGATTGTGACAAATGTGACCAAACGCAGCTTTCAGCACTTGGCATATGTTGGGTATAAAAAACTCGGGATTTCAGACTGCGAATACGTGCAGAGAGCCAGAATTTGGCTCTAAAATATGACTCAGGGCCTCGAATTGGATGTTTGGGATATTTTGAAAACTGCGTGGGAGTTTGTGCAAGATGTGACTCACTGCCACTTTCTGGACTTAACATATGTAGGGTATAAAAGTCGTAGTTTCAAACTGCGAATACGTGCAGAGAGCCAGAATTTTGCTCCAAAATATGGCTCAGGCCTCGAAACTGGGAAGTTTGGAAAATTTTGAAAACTGCAGGGGAGTTTGTGCAAAATGTGACTCACTGCCGCTTTCAGTACTTGGCATATGTTGGGTATAAAAAGTCGGAATTACAAACTGCGAATAAGTGCAGAGAGCGTGAATTTGGCTCCAAAATATGGCTCAGGCCTCGAAATTGGGATGTTTGGGAAATTTTGAAAACTGCAGGGGGGTTTTGAACAAATGTGACCAAACGCCGCTTTCAGTACTTGGCATATGTTGGGTATAAAAAATTCGCAATTTCAAACTGCGAATACGTGCAAAGAGTCAGAATTTGGCTCCAAAATATGGCTCAGGCCTCGAAATTGGGATGTTTGGGATATTTTGAAAACTGCAGGGGAGTTTGTGCAAAATGTGACTTACTGCCACTTTCAGTACTTGGCATATGTTGGGTATAAAAAGTCGTAATATCAAACTGCGAATACGTGCAGAGAGTCAGAACTTGGCTCCAAAATATGGCTCAGGCCTCGAAATTGGAAAGTTTGGGATATTTTGAAAACTGCAGGGGAGTTTTAGCAAAATGTGACTCACTGCCACTTTCAGTACTTGGCACATGTTGGGTATAAAAAAGTCGCAATTTCAAACTGCGAATACATGCAGAGAGTCAGAATTTGGCTCCAAAATATTGCTCAGGCCTCGAAATTGGGATGTTTGGGATATTTGAAAACTGAGGGGAGTTTGTGCAAATGTGACTCACCTCTGCTTTCATTACTTGGCATATGTTGGGTATAAAAAGTCGGAATTTCAAACTGCGAATAAGTGCAGAGAGCGTGAATTTGGCTCCAAAATATGGCTCAGGCCTCGAAATTAGGATATTTGGGATAATTTGAAAACTGCCGGGAGGTTTGGGACAAATGTGACCAAATGCCGCTATCAGTACATCGTATATGTTGGTTATAAAAAGTCGTAATCTCAAACTGTGAATACGTGCAGAGAGTCAGAATTTGGGTCCAAAATATGGCTCAGGCCTCGAAATTGGGATGTTTGGGATATTTTGAAAACTGCAGGGGAGTTTGCGCAAAATGTGACTCACTGCCGCGTCCAGTACTTGGCATATGTTGGGTATAAAAAGTCGTAATATCAAACTGCAAATACATGCAGAGAGCCAGAACTTGGCTCCAAAATATGGCTCAGGCCTCGAAAGTGGGATGTTTGGGATATTTTGAAAACTGGAATGAGGTTTGGGACAAATGTGATCAAACACCGCTTTCAGTACTTGGCATATGTTGGGGATAAAATGTCGTAATTTCAAACTGCGAATACGTGCAGAGAGCCAGAATTTGGCTCAAAAATATAGCTCAGGCCTCGAAATTGGGATATTTGGGATATTTTTTAAACTACAGGGGAGTTTGTTCAAAATGTGACTAACTGCCGCTTTCAGTATTTGGCATTTGTTGGGGATAAAAATCGTAATTTCAAACTGCGAATAGGTTCAGAGAGCAAGAATTTGGCTCCAAAATATAGCTCAGGCCTCGAAATTAGGATATTTGGGATATTCGAAACTGCAGGGGAGTTTGTGCAAAATGTGACTCACTGCCACTTTCAGGACTTGGCATATGTTGGGTATAAAAAGTCGTAATTTCAAACTGCGAATATGTGCATAGAGCCACAATTTAAATCCAAAATATGGCTCAGGCCTCGAAATTGGGATGTTTGGGATATTTTGAAAACTGCGGGGTGGTTTGGGACAATATGACCAAACACCGCTTTCATTACTTTGAATATGTTTCGTATAAAAAGTCGTAATTTCAAACTGCGAATACGTGCAAAGAGCCAGAATTTGGCTCCAAAATATGGCTCAGGCCTCGAAATTGGGATATTTGGGATATTTCGAAACTGCAGGGGAGTTTGTGCAAAAAATGACTCACTGCCACGTTCAAGACATGGCATATGTTGGGTATAAAAAGTTGTAATTTCAAAATGCGAATACGTGCATAGAGTCAGAATTTAGCTCTAAAATATGGCTCAGGCCTCGATATTGGGATTTTTAGGATATTTTGAAAACAGCATGGAGGTTTGCGACAAATGTGACCAAACGCCGTTTTCAGTACTTCGCATATGTTGGGTATAAAAAAAGGCGTTATTTCAAACTGCGAATACGTGCAGAGATCCTGAATTTGGCTCCAAAATATGGCTCAGGCCTCGAAATTGGGATGTTTGGGATATTTTGAAAACTGCAGGGCGGATTTTGACAAAAGTGTTCAAACGCCGCTTTCAGTTCTTGGCATACGTTGGGTATAAAAAAGTCGCAATTTCAAACTGCGAATACGGACTGAGAGCCTGAATTTGGCTCCAAAATATGGCTCAGGTCTCGAAATTTGGATATTTGGGATATTTTGAAAACTGCAGGGGAGTTTGTGCAAAATGTGACTCACTGCCGCATCCAGTACTTGGCATATGTTGGGTATAAAAAGTCGTAATATCAAACTGCAAATACGTGCAGAGAACCAGAATTTGGCTCCAAAATATGGCTCAGGTCTCGAAATTGGGATATTTGGGATATTTTGAAAACTGCAGGGAGGTTTGGGATAAATGTGACCAAACGCCTCTTCAGTACTTGGCATATGTTGGGTATAAAATAGCCGCAATTTCAACTGCGAATACGTGCAGAGAGTCAGAATTTGGCTCCAAAATATGGCTCAGGCCTAGAAGTTGGGGAGTTTGGGATATTTCGAAAAGTGCTCGGGAGTTTGTGCAAAATGTGACTCACTGCCGCTTTCAGGACTTGACATATGTTGGGTATAAAAAGTTGTAATTTTAACTGCGAATACGTGCATAGAGTCAGAATTTAGCTCTAAAATATGGCTCAGGCCTCGATATTGGGATTTTTAGGATATTTTGAAAACTGCAGGGAGGTTTGCGACAAATGTGACCAAACGCCGTTTTCAGTACTTCGCATATGTTGGGTATAAAAAAAAGACGTTATTTCAAACTGCGAATACGTGCAGAGAGATTGAATTTGGCTCCAAAATATGGCTCAGGCCTCGAAATTGGGATGTTTGGGATATTTTGAAAACTGCAGGGCGGATTTTGACAACAGTGTCCAAACGCTGCTTACAGTTCTTGGCATATGTTGGGTATAAAAAATTCGCAATTTCAAACTGCGAATACGGACTGAGAGCCTGATTAGCAGCAAAATATGGCTCAGGCCTCGAAATTAGGATATTTGGGATATTTCGAAAACAGGAGGGTAGTTGATTCAAAATGTGACTCACTGCCGCTTTCAGGACTTGGCATATATTGGGTATAAAAATTCGTAATATCAAACTGCGAATACATGCATAGAGCCAGAATTTGGCTCTAAAATATGGCTCAGGCCTCGAAATTGGGATGTTTGGGATATTTTGAAAATTGCATGGAGGTTTGGGATAAATGTGACCAAACGCCAGTTCAGTACTTGGCATATGTTGGGTATAAAAAAGTCGCAATTTCAAACTGCGAATACATGCAGAGAGTCAGAATTTGGCTCCAAAATATTGCTCAGGCCTCGAAATTGGGATATTTGGGATATTTTGAAAACTGGAGGGGAGTTTGTGCAAAATGTGACTCACTGCCGCATTCATTACTTGGCATATGATGGGTATAAAAAGTCGGAATTTCCAAATGCGAATACGTGCAGAGAGCCTGAATTTGGCTCCAAAATATGGCTCAGGCCTCGAAATTGGGGTATTTGGGATATTTTGAAAACTACAGAGGAGTTTGTGCAAAATGTGACTCATTGCCGCTTTCAGTACTTGGCATATGTTCCTTATAAAAAGTCGTAATTTCAAACTGTGAATACGTGCAGAGAGCCTGAATTTGGCTCAAAAATATGGCTCAGGCCTCGAAATTGGGATGTTTGGGATTTTTTGAAAACTGCAGGGGAGTTTGTGCAAAATGTGACTCATTGCCGCTTTCAGTACTTGGCATATATTGAGTATAATAAGTCGTAATTTCAAACTGCGAATAGGTGCATAGAGCCAGAATTTGGCTCCAAGATATGGCTCAGGCCTCGATATTAGGATGTTTGCGATATTTTGAAAACATTATTGGGGATTGTGACAAATGTGACCAAACGCAGCTTTCAGCACTTGGCATATGTTGGGTATAAAAAACTCGGGATTTCAGACTGCGAATACGTGCAGAGAGCCAGAATTTGGCTCTAAAATATGACTCAGGGCCTCGAAATTGGGATGTTTGGGATATTTTGAAAACTGCGTGGGAGTTTGTGCAAGATGTGACTCACTGCCACTTTCTGGACTTAACATATGTAGGGTATAAAAAGTCGTAGTTTCAAACTGCGAATACGTGCAGAGAGCCAGAATTTTGCTCCAAATATGGCTCAGGCCTCGAAACTGGAAGTTTGGAAAATTTGAAAACTGCAGGGGAGTTTGTGCAAAATGTGACTCACTGCCGCTTTCAGTACTTGGCATATGTTGGGTATAAAAAGTCGGAATTACAAACTGCGAATAAGTGCAGAGAGCGTGAATTTGGCTCCAAAATATGGCTCAGGCCTCGAAATTGGGATGTTTGGGAAATTTTGAAAACTGCAGGGGGGTTTTGAACAAATGTGACCAAACGCCGCTTTCAGTACTTGGCATATGTTGGGTATAAAAATTCGCAATTTCAAACTGCGAATACGTGCAAAGAGTCAGAATTTGGCTCCAAAATATGGCTCAGGCCTCGAAATTGGGATGTTTGGGATATTTGAAAACTGCAGGGGAGTTTGTGCAAAATGTGACTTACTGCCACTTTCAGTACTTGGCATATGTTGGGTATAAAAAGTCGTAATATCAAACTGCGAATACGTGCAGAGAGTCAGAACTTGGCTCCAAAATATGGCTCAGGCCTCGAAATTGGAAAGTTTGGGATATTTTGAAAACTGCAGGGGAGTTTTAGCAAAATGTGACTCACTGCCACTTTCAGTACTTGGCACATGTTGGGTATAAAAAAGTCGCAATTTCAAACTGCGAATACATGCAGAGAGTCAGAATTTGGCTCCAAAATATTGCTCAGGCCTCGAAATTGGGATGTTTGGGATATTTTGAAAACTGGAGGGGAGTTTGTGCAAAATGTGACTCACCTCTGCTTTCATTACTTGGCATATGTTGGGTATAAAAAGTCGGAATTTCAAACTGCGAATAAGTGCAGAGAGCGTGAATTTGGCTCCAAAATATGGCTCAGGCCTCGAAATTAGGATATTTGGGATAATTTGAAAACTGCCGGGAGGTTTGGGACAAATGTGACCAAATGCCGCTATCAGTACATCGTATATGTTGGTTATAAAAAAGTCGTAATCTCAAACTGTGAATACGTGCAGAGAGTCAGAATTTGGGTCCAAAATATGGCTCAGGCCTCGAAATTGGGATGTTTGGGATATTTTGAAAACTGCAGGGGAGTTTGCGCAAAATGTGACTCACTGCCGCGTCCAGTACTTGGCATATGTTGGGTATAAAAAGTCGTAATATCAAACTGCAAATACATGCAGAGAGCCAGAACTTGGCTCCAAAATATGGCTCAGGCCTCGAAAGTGGGATGTTTGGGATATTTTGAAAACTGGAATGAGGTTTGGGACAAATGTGATCAAACACCGCTTTCAGTACTTGGCATATGTTGGGGATAAAATGTCGTAATTTCAAACTGCGAATACGTGCAGAGAGCCAGAATTTGGCTCAAAAATATAGCTCAGGCCTCGAAATTGGGATATTTGGGATATTTTTTAAACTACAGGGGTTTGTTCAAAATGTGACTAACTGCCGCTTTCAGTATTTGGCATTTGTTGGGGATAAAAATCGTAATTTCAAACTGCGAATAGGTTCAGAGAGCAAGAATTTGGCTCCAAATATAGCTCAGGCCTCGAAATTAGGATATTTGGGATATTTCGAAAACTGCAGGGGAGTTTGTGCAAAATGTGACTCACTGCCACTTTCAGGACTTGGCATATGTTGGGTATAAAAAGTCGTAATTTCAAACTGCGAATATGTGCATAGAGCCACAATTTAAATCCAAAATATGGCTCAGGCCTCGAATTGGATGTTTGGGATATTTTGAAAACTGCGGGGTGGTTTGGGACAAATATGACCAAACACCGCTTTCATTACTTTGAATATGTTTCGTATAAAAAGTCGTAATTTCAAACTGCGAATACGTGCAAAGAGCCAGAATTTGGCTCCAAAATATGGCTCAGGCCTCGAAATTGGGATATTTGGGATATTTCGAAAACTGCAGGGGAGTTTGTGCAAAAAATGACTCACTGCCACGTTCAAGACATGGCATATGTTGGGTATAAAAAGTTGTAATTTCAAAATGCGAATACGTGCATAGAGTCAGAATTTAGCTCTAAAATATGGCTCAGGCCTCGATATTGGGATTTTTAGGATATTTTGAAAACAGCATGGAGGTTTGCGACAAATGTGACCAAACGCCGTTTTCAGTACTTCGCATATGTTGGGTATAAAAAAAGGCGTTATTTCAAACTGCGAATACGTGCAGAGATCCTGAATTTGGCTCCAAAATATGGCTCAGGCCTCGAAATTGGGATGTTTGGGATATTTTGAAAACTGCAGGGCGGATTTTGACAAAAGTGTTCAAACGCCGCTTTCAGTTCTTGGCATATGTTGGTATAAAAAAGTCGCAATTTCAAACTGCGAATACGGACTGAGAGCCTGAATTTGGCTCCAAAATATGGCTCAGGTCTCGAAATTTGGATATTTGGGATATTTTGAAAACTGGAGGGGAGTTTGTGCAAAATGTGACTCACTGCCGCATTCATTACTTGGCATATGTTGGGTTAAAAAGTCGGAATTTCAAAATGCGAATACGTGCAGAGAGCCTGAATTTGGCTCCAAAATATGGCTCAGGCCTCGAAATTGGGGTATTTGCGATATTTTGAAAACTACAGGGGAGTTTGTGCAAAATGTGACTCATTGCCACTTTCAGTACTTGGCATATGTTCCTTATAAAAAGTCGTAATTTCAAACTGCGAATACGTGCAGAGAGCCTCAATTTGGCTCCAAAATATGGCTCAGGCCTCGAAATTGGGATGTTTGGGATTTTTTGAAAACTGCAGGGGAGTTTGTGCAAAATGTGACTCATTGCCGCTTTCAGCACTTAGCATATGTTGGGTATAAAAAACCTGCAATTTCAGACTGCGAATACGTGCAGAGAGCCAGAATTTGGCTCTAAAATATGACTCAGGGCCTCGAAATTGGGATTTTTGGGATATTTTGAAAACTACAGGGGAGTTTGTGCAAAATGTGACTCACTGCCACTTTCAGGACTTTACATATGTAGGGTATAAAAAGTCGTAGTTTCAAACTGCGAATACGTGCAGAGAGCCAGAATTTTGCTCCAAAATATGGCTCAGGCCTCGAAACTGGGAAGTTTGTAAAATTTTGAAAACTGCAGGGGAGTTTGTGCAAAATGTGACTCACTGCCGCTTTCAGTACTTGGCATATGTTGGGTATAAAAGTCGGAATTTCCAAATGCGAATACGTGCAGAGAGCCTGAATTTGGCTCCAAAATATGGCTCACGCCTCGAAATTGGGGTATTTGGGATATTTTGAAACTACTGGGGAGTTTGTGCAAAATGTGACTCATTGCCGCTTTCAGTACTTGGCATATGTTCCTTATAAAAAGTCGTAATTTCAAACTGTGAATACGTGCAGAGAGCCTGAATTTGGCTCAAAAATATGGCTCAGGCCTCGAAATTGGGATGTTTGGGATTTTTTGAAAACTGCAGGGGAGTTTGTGCAAAATGTGACTCATTGCCGCACTCAGGACTTGGCATATATTGGGTATAATAAGTCGTAATTTCAAACTGCGAATAGGTGCATAGAGCCAGAATTTGGCTCCAAGATATGGCTCAGGCCTCGATATTGGGATGTTTGCGATATTTTGAAAACATTATTGGGGATTGGGACAAATGTTACCAAACTCCGGTTTCAGCACTCTGCATATGTTGGGTATAAAAACTCGCAATTTCAGACTGCGAATACGTGCAGAGAGCCAGAATTTGCTCTAAAATATGACTCAGGGCCTCGAAATTGGGATTTTTGGGATATTTTGAAAACTACAGGGGAGTTTGTGCCTAATGTGACTCACTGCTACTTTCAGGACTTTACATATGTAGGGTATAAAAAGTCGTAGTTTCAAACTGCGAATACGTGCAGAGAGCCAGAATTTTGCTCCAAATATGGCTCAGGCCTCGAAACTGGGAAGTTTGGAAAATTTTGAAAACTGCAGGGGAGTTTGTGCAAAATGTGACTCACTGCCGCTTTCAGTACTTGGCATACGTTGGGTATAAAAATTCGTAATATCAAACTGCGAATACGTGCAGAGAGTCAGAATTTGGCTCCAAAAAATGGCTCAGGCTTCGATATTGCGATGTTTGGGATATTTTGAACACTGCAGGGAGGTTTGGGACAAATTTGACCAAACGCCGCTTTCAGTACTTCGCATATGTTGGGTATAAAAAATCATAATTTCAAACTGCGAATAAGTGCAGAGAGCCAGAATTTGGCTCCAAAATATGATCATGCCTCGAAATTTTGATGTTTGGGCTATTTTGAAAACTGCAGGGGAGTTTGTGCAAAATGTGACACACTGCCGCTTTCAGTACTTGGCATATGTTGGGTATAAAAAGTCGTAATATCAAACTGCGAATACGTGCAGAGAGTCAGAATTTGGCTCCAAAAAATGGCTCAGGCTTCGATATTGCGATGTTTGGGATATTTTGAACACTGCAGGGAGGTTTGGGACAAATTTGACCAAACGCAGCTTTCAGTACTTCGCATATGTTGGGTATAAAAAATTCATGATTTCAAACTGCGAATAAGTGCAGAGAGCCAGAATTTGGCTCCAAAATATTGATCATGCCTCGAAATTTTGATGTTTGGGCAATTTTGAAAACTGCAGGGGAGTTTGTGCAAAATGTGACTCACTGCCGCTTTCAGTACTTGGCATATGTTGGGTATAAAAGTCGTAATATCAAACTGCGAATACGTGCAGAGAGTCAGAATTTGGCTCCAAAAAATGGCTCAGGCTTCGATATTGTGATGTTGGGATATTTTGAACACTGCAGGGAGGTTTGGGACAAATTTGACCAACGCAGCTTTCAGTACTTCGCATATGTTGGGTATAAAAAATTCATGATTACAAACTGCGAATAAGTGCAGAGAGCCAGAATTTGGCTCCAAATATTGATCATGCCTCGAAATTTTGATGTTTGGGCAATTTTGAAAACTGCAGGGGAGTTTGTGCAAAATGTGACTCACTGCCGCTTTCAGTACTTGGCATATGTTGGGTATAAAAAGTCGCAATTTCAAACTGCGAATACATGCAGAGAGTCAGAATTTGGCTCCAAAATATTGCTCAGGCCTCGAAATTGGGATGTTTGGGATATTTTGAAAACTCTAGGGGAGTTTGTGCAAAATGTGACTCACCTCTGCTTTCATTACTTGGCATATGGGGTATAAAAAGTCGGAATTTCAAACTGCGAATAAGTGCAGAGAGCGTGAATTTGGCTCGAAAATATGGCTCAGGCCTCGAAATTGGGATGTTTGGGAAATTTTGAAAACTGCAGGGGGGTTTTGAACAAATGTGACCAAACGCCACTTTCAGTACTTGGCATATGTTGGGTATAAAAAATTCGCAATTTCAAACTGCGAATACGTGCAAAGAGTCAGAATTTGGCTCCAAAATATGGCTCAGGCCTCGAAATTGGGATGTTTGGGATATTTTGAAAACTGCAGGGGAGTTTGTGCAAAATGTGACTTACTGCCACTTTCAGTACTTGGCATATGTTGGGAATAAAAAGTCGAAATATTAAACTGCGAATACGTGCAGAGAGCCAGAACTTGGCTCCAAAATATGGCTCAGGCTCGAAATTGGGATGTTTGGGATATTTTGAAAACTGCAAGGAGTTTGTGCAAAATGTGACTCACTGCCGCTTTCAGTACTTGGCATATGTTGGGTATAAAAAAGTCGCAATTTCAAACTGCGAATACATGCAGAGAGTCAGAATTTGGCTCCAAAATATTGCTCAGGCCTCGAAATTGGGATGTTTGGGATATTTTGAAAACTGGAGGGGAGTTTGTGCAAAATGTGACTCGCCTCTGCTTGCATTACTTGGCATATGTTGGGTATAAAAAGTCGGAATTTCAAACTGCGAATAAGTGCAGAGAGCCTGAATTTGGCTCCAAAATATGGCTCAGGCCTCGAAATTAGGATATTTGGGATAATTTGAAAACTGCCGGGAGGTTTGGGACAAATGTGACCAAATGCCGCTTTCAGTACATCGTATATGTTGGTTATAAAAAAGTCGTAATCTCAAACTGCGAATACGTGCAGAGAGTCAGAATTTGGATCCAAAATATAGCTCAGGCCTAGAAATTGGGGAGTTGGGATATTTGAAAACTGCAGGGCGGATTTTGACAAAAGTGTTCAAACGCCGCTTTCAGTTCTTGGCATATGTTGGGTATAAAAAGTCGCAATTTCAAACTGCGAATACGGACTGAGAGCCTGAATTTGGCTCCAAAATATGGCTCAGGTCTCGAAATTTGGATATTTGGGATATTTTGAAAACTGGAGGGGAGTTTGTGCAAAATGTGACTCACTGCCGCATTCATTACTTGGCATATGTTGGGTATAAAAAGTCGGAATTTCAAAATGCGAATACGTGCAGAGAGCCTGAATTTGGCTCCAAATATGGCTCAGGCCTCGAAATTGGGGTATTTGCGATATTTTGAAAACTACAGGGGAGTTTGTGCAAAATGTGACTCATTGCCACTTTCAGTACTTGGCATATGTTCCTTATAAAAAGTCGTAATTTCAAACTGCGAATACGTGCAGAGAGCCTCAATTTGGCTCCAAAATATGGCTCAGGCCTCGAAATTGGGATGTTTGGGATTTTTTGAAAACTGCAGGGGAGTTTGTGCAAAATGTGACTCATTGCCGCTTTCAGCACTTAGCATATGTTGGGTATAAAAAACCTGCAATTTCAGACTGCGAATACGTGCAGAGAGCCAGAATTTGGCTCTAAAATATGACTCAGGGCCTCGAAATTGGGATTTTTGGGATATTTTCAAAACTACAGGGGAGTTTGTGCAAAATGTGACTCACTGCCACTTTCAGGACTTTACATATGTAGGGTATAAAAAAGTCGTAGTTTCAAACTGCGAATACGTGCAGAGAGCCAGAATTTTGCTCCAAAATATGGCTCAGGCCTCGAAACTGGGAAGTTTGTAAAATTTTGAAAACTGCAGGGGAGTTTGTGCAAAATGTGACTCACTGCCGCTTTCAGTACTTGGCATATGTTGGGTATAAAAAGTCGGAATTTCCAAATGCGAATACGTGCAGAGAGCCTGAATTTGGCTCCAAAATATGGCTCACGCCTCGAAATTGGGGTATTTGGGATATTTTGAAAAACTACTGGGGAGTTTGTGCAAAATGTGACTCATTGCCGCTTTCAGTACTTGGCATATGTTCCTCATAAAAAGTCGTAATTTCAAACTGTGAATACGTGCAGAGAGCCTGAATTTGGCTCAAAAATATGGCTCAGGCCTCGAAATTGGGATGTTTGGGATTTTTTGAAAACTGCAGGGGAGTTTGTGCAAAATGTGACTCATTGCCGCACTCAGGACTTGGCATATATTGGGTATAATAAGTCGTAATTTCAAACTGCGAATAGGTGCATAGAGCCAGAATTTGGCTCCAAGATATGGCTCAGGCCTCGATATTGGGATTTGCGATATTTTGAAAACATTATTGGGGATTGGGACAAATGTGACCAAACGCCGGTTTCAGCACTTGCATATGTTGGGTATAAAAAACTCGCAATTTCAGACTGCGAATACGTGCAGAGAGCCAGAATTTGGCTCTAAAATATGACTCAGGGCCTCGAAATTGGGATTTTTGGGATATTTTGAAAACTACAGGGGAGTTTGTGCCTAATGTGACTCACTGCTACTTTCAGGACTTTACATATGTAGGGTATAAAAAGTCGTAGTTTCAAACTGCGAATACGTGCAGAGAGCCAGAATTTTGCTCCAAAATATGGCTCAGGCCTCGAAACTGGGAAGTTTTGAAAATTTTGAAAACTGCAGGGGAGTTTGTGCAAAATGTGACTCACTGCCGCTTTCAGTACTTGGCATACGTTGGGTATAAAAATTCGTAATATCAAACTGCGAATACGTGCAGAGAGTCAGAATTTGGCTCCAAAAAATGGCTCAGGCTTCGATATTGCGATGTTTGGGATATTTTGAACACTGCAGGGAGGTTTGGGACAAATGTGACCAAACGCCGCTTTCAGTACTTGGCATATGTTGGGTATAAAAAGTCGTAATATCAAACTGCGAATACGTGCAGAGAGTCAGAATTTGGCTCCAAAATATGGCTAAGGCCTCGAAATTGGGAAGTTTGGGATATTTCGAAAACTGCAGGGAGTTTTAGCAAAATGTGACTCACTGCCACTTTCAGTACTTGGCATATGTTGGGTATAAAAAAGTCGCAATTTCAAACTGCGAATACATGCAGAGAGTCAGAATTTGGCTCCAAAATATTGCTCAGGCCTCGAAATTGGGATGTTTGGGATATTTGAAAACTCTAGGGGAGTTTGTGCAAAATGTGACTCACCTCTGCTTTCATTACTTGGCATATGTTGGGTATAAAAAGTCGGAATTTCAAACTGCGAATAAGTGCAGAGAGCGTGAATTTGGCTCCAAAATATGGCTCAGGCCTCGAAATTGGGATGTTTGGGAAATTTTGAAAACTGCAGGGGGTTTTGAACAAATGTGACCAAACGCCGCTTTCAGTACTTGGCATATGTTGGGTATAAAAAATTCGCAATTTCAAACTGCGAATACGTGCAAAGAGTCAGAATTTGGCTCCAAAATATGGCTCAGGCCTCGAAATTGGGATGTTTGGGATATTTTGAAAACTGCAGGGGAGTTTGTGCAAAATGTGACTTACTGCCACTTTCAGTACTTGGCATATGTTGGGAATAAAAAGTCGAAATATTAAACTGCGAATACGTGCGCAGAGAGCCAGAACTTGGCTCCAAAATATGGCTCAGGCTCGAAATTGGGATGTTTGGGATATTTTGAAAACTGCAAGGAGTTTGTGCAAAATGTGACTCACTGCCGCTTTCAGTACTTGGCATATGTTGGGTATAAAAAGTCGCAATTTCAAACTGCGAATACATGCAGAGAGTCAGAATTTGGCTCCAAAATATTGCTCAGGCCTCGAAATTGGATGTTTGGGATATTTTGAAAACTGGAGGGGAGTTTATGCAAAATGTGACTCGCCTCTGCTTGCATTACTTGGCATATGTTGGGTATAAAAAGTCGGAATTTCAAACTGCGAATAAGTGCAGAGAGCCTGAATTTGGCTCCAAAATATGGCTCAGGCCTCGAAATTAGGATATTTGGGATAATTTGAAAACTGCCGGGAGGTTTGGGACAAATGTGACCAAATGACGCTTTCAGTACATCGTATATGTTGGTTAAAAAAGTCGTAATCTCAAACTGCGAATACGTGCAGAGAGTCAGAATTTGGATCCAAAATATGGCTCAGGCCTAGAAATTGGGGAGTTTGGGATATTTCGAAAACTGCTCGGGAGTTTGTGCAAAATGTGACTCACTGCCGCTTTCAGGACTTGGCATATGTTGGGTATAAAAAGTCGTAATAACAAACTGCGAATACGTACATAGAGCCAGAATTTGGCTCCAAAATCTGGCTCAGGCCTCGAAAGTGGGATGTTTGGGATATTTTGAAAACTGGAATGAGGTTTGGGACAAATGTGATCAAACGCCGCTTTCAGTACTTGGCATATGTTGGGGATAAAATGTCGTAATTTCAAACTGCGAATTCGTGCAGAGAGCCAGAATTTGGCTCAAAAATATAGCTCAGGCCTCGAAATTGGGATATTTGGGATATTTTTTAAACTACAGGGGAGTTTGTGCAAAATGTGACTCACTGCCACCTTCAGGACTTGGCATATGTTGGGTATAAAAAGTCGTAATTTCAAACTGCGAATATGTGCATAGAGCCACAATTTAAATCCAAAATATGGCTCAGGCCTCGAAATTGGAATGTTGGGATATTTTGAAAACTGCGGGGTGGTTTGGGACAAATATGACCAAACACCGCTTCATTACTTTGCATATGTTTCGTATAAAAAGTCGTAATTTCAAACTGCGAATACGTGCAAAGAGCCAGAATTTGGCTCCAAAATATGGCTCAGGCCTCGAAATTGGGATATTTGGGATATTTCGAAAACTGCAGGGGAGTTTGTGCAAAAAATGACTCACTGCCACGTTCAAGACTTGGCATATGTTGGGTATAAAAAGTTGTAATTTCAAAATGCGAATACGTGCATAGAGTCAGAATTTAGCTCTAAAATATGGCTCAGGCCTCGATATTGTGATTTTTAGGATATTTTGAAAACAGCATGGAGGTTTGCGACAAATGTGACCAAACGCCGTTTTCAGTACTTCGCATATGTTGGGTATAAAAAAAGGCGTTATTTCAAACTGCGAATACGTGCAGAGATCCTGAATTGGCTCCAAAATATGGCTCAGGCCTCGAAATTGGGATGTTTGGGATATTCTGAAAACTGCAGGGCGGATTTTGACAAAAGTGTTCAAACGCCGCTTTCAGTTCTTGGCATATGTATGTGGTATAAAAAAGTCGCAATTTCAAACTGCGAATACGGACTGAGAGCCTGAATTTGCTCCAAAATATGGCTCAGGTCTCGAAATTTGGATATTTGGGATATTTGAAAACTGGAGGGGAGTTTGTGCAAAATGTGACTCACTGCCGCATTCATTACTTGGCATATGTTGGGTATAAAAAGTCGGAATTTCCAAATGCGAATACGTGCAGAGAGCCTGAATTGGCTCCAAAATATGGCTCAGGCCTCGAAATTGGGGTATTTGCGATATTTTGAAAACTACAGGGGAGTTTGTGCAAAATGTGACTCATTGCCGCTTTCAGTACTTGGCATATGTTCTTATAAAAAGTCGTAATTTCAAACTGCGAATACGTGCAGAGAGCCTCAATTTGGCTCCAAATATGGCTCAGGCTCGAAATTGGGATGTTTGGGATTTTTGAAAACTGCAGGGGAGTTTGTGCAAAATGTGACTCATTGCCGCTTTCAGCACTTAGCATATGTTGGGTATAAAAAACTCGCAATTTCAGACTGCGAATACGTGCAGAGAGCCAGAATTTTTCTCTAAAATATGACTCAGGGCCTCGAAATTGGGATTTTTGGGATATTTTGAAAACTACAGGGGAGTTGTGCAAAATGTGACTCACTGCCACTTCAGGACTTTACATATGTAGGGTATAAAAAGTCGTAGTTTCAAACTGCGAATACGTGCAGAGAGCCAGAATTTTGCTCCAAAATATGGCTCAGGCCTCGAAACTGGGAAGTTTGAAAATTTTGAAACTGCAGGGAGTTTGTGCAAAATGTGACTCGCTGCCGCTTTCAGTACTTGGCATATGTTGGGTATAAAAAGTCGGAATTTCAAAATGCGAATACGTGCAGAGAGCCTGAATTTGGCTCCAAAATATGGCTCACGCCTCGAAATTGGGGTATTTGGGATATTTTGAAAACTACTGGGGAGTTTGTGCAAAATGTGACTCATTGCCGCTTTCAGTACTTGGCTATGTTCCTCATAAAAAGTCGTAATTTCAAACTGTGAATACGTGCAGAGAGCCTGAATTTGGCTCAAAAATATGGCTCAGCCTCGAAATTGGATGTTTGGGATTTTTGAAAAACTGCAGGGGAGTTTGTGCAAAATGTGACTCATTGCCGCACTCAGGACTTGGCATATATTGGGTATAATAAGTCGTAATTTCAAACTGCGAATAGGTGCATAGAGCCAGAATTTGGCTCCAAGATATGGCTCAGGCCTCGATATTGGGATGTTGCGATATTTTGAAAACATTATTGGGGATTGGGACAATGTGACCAAACGCCGGTTTCAGCACTCTGCATATGTTGGGTATAAAAAACTCGCAATTTCAGACTGCGAATACGTGCAGAGAGCCAGAATTGGCTCTAAAATATGACTCAGGGCCTCGAAATTGGGATTTTGGGATATTTTGAAAAACTACAGGGGAGTTTGTGCCTAATGTGACTCACTGCTACTTTCAGGACTTTACATATGTAGGGTATAAAAAGTCGTAGTTTCAAACTGCGAATACGTGCAGAGAGCCAGAATTTGGCTCCAAAATATGGCTCAGGCCTCGAAACTGGGAAGTTTGGAAAATTTTGAAAACTGCAGGGGAGTTTGTGCAAAATGTGACTCACTGCCGCTTTCAGTACTTGGCATACGTTGGTATAAAAATTCGTAATATCAAACTGCGAATACGTGCAGAGAGTCAGAATTTGGCTCCAAAAAATGGCTCAGGCTTCGATATTGCGATGTTGGGATATTTGAACACTGCAGGGAGGTTTGGGACAAATTTGACCAAACGCCGCTTCAGTACTTCGCATATGTTGGGTATAAAAAATTCATAATTTCAAACTGCGAATAAGTGCAGAGAGCCAGAATTTGGCTCCAAAATATTGATCATGCTCGAAATTTTGATGTTTGGGCTATTTTGAAAACTGCAGGGGAGTTTGTGCAAAATGTGACACACTGCCGCTTTCAGTACTTGGCATATGTTGGGTATAAAAAGTCGTAATATCAAACTGCGAATACGTGCAGAGAGTCAGAATTTGGCTCCAAAATATGGCTAGGCCTCGAAATTGGGAAGTTTGGGATATTTCGAAAACTGCAGGGGAGTTTTAGCAAAATGTGACTCACTGCCACTTTCAGTACTTGGCATATGTTGGGTATAAAAAAGTCGCAATTTCAAACTGCGAAT
The DNA here is from genome assembly GCF_040958095.1 of Procambarus clarkii. Taxonomy (NCBI): domain Eukaryota; kingdom Metazoa; phylum Arthropoda; class Malacostraca; order Decapoda; family Cambaridae; genus Procambarus; species Procambarus clarkii. The sequence goes on along the minus strand of NW_027189295.1, from coordinate 17,241 downwards.
ACATGCAGAGAGTCAGAATTTGGCTCCAAAATATTGCTCAGGCTCGAAATTGGGATGTTGGGATATTTGAAAACTCTAGGGGAGTTTGTGCAAAATGTGACTCACCTCTGCTTTCATACTTGGCATATGTTGGGTATAAAAAGTCGGAATTTCAAACTGCGAATAAGTGCAGAGAGCGTGAATTTGGCTCCAAAATATGGCTCAGGCCTCGAAATTGGGATGTTTGGGAAATTTGAAAACTGCAGGGGGGTTTTGAACAATGTGACAAACGCCGCTTTCAGTACTTGGCATATGTTGGTATAAAAAATTCGCAATTTCAAACTGCGAAATACGTGCAAAGAGTCAGAATTTGGCTCCAAAATATGGCTCAGGCCTCGAAATTGGGATGTTTGGGATATTTTGAAAACTGCAGGGAGTTTGTGCAAAATGTGACTTACTGCCACTTTCAGTACTTGGCATATGTGGGAATAAAAAGTCGAAAATAAACTGCGAATACGTGCAGAGAGCCAGAATTTGGCTCCAAAATATGGCTCAGGCCTCGAAATTGGGATATTTGGGATATTTCGAAAACTGCAGGGGAGTTTGTGCAAAAAATGACTCACTGCCACGTTCAAGACTTGGCATATGTTGGGTATAAAAAGTTGTAATTTCAAAATGCGAATACGTGCATAGAGTCAGAATTTAGCTCTAAAATATGGCTCAGGCCTCGATATTGTGATTTTTAGGATATTTGAAAACAGCATGGAGGTTTGCGACAAATGTGACCAAACGCCGTTTTCAGTACTTCGCATATGTTGGGTATAAAAAAAGGCGTTATTTCAAACTGCGAATACGTGCAGAGATCCTGAATTTGGCTCCAAAAATATGGCTCAGGCCTCGAAATTGGGATGTTTGGGATATTCTGAAAACTGCAGGGCGGATTTTGACAAAAGTGTTCAAACGCCGCTTTCAGTTCTTGGCATATGTTGGGTATAAAAAAGTCGCAATTTCAAACTGCGAATACGGACTGAGAGCCTGAATTGGCTCCAAAATATGGCTCAGGTCTCGAAATTTGGATATTTGGGATATTTTGAAAACTGGAGGGGAGTTTGTGCAAAATGTGACTCACTGCCGCATTCATTACTTGGCATATGTTGGGTATAAAAAGTCGGAATTTCCAAATGCGAATACGTGCAGAGAGCCTGAATTTGGCTCCAAAATATGGCTCAGGCCTCGAAATTGGGGTATTTGCGATATTTTGAAAACTACAGGGGAGTTTGTGCAAAATGTGACTCATTGCCGCTTTCAGTACTTGGCATATGTTCCTTATAAAAAGTCGTAATTTCAAACTGCGAATACGTGCAGAGAGCCTCAATTTGGCTCCAAAATATGGCTCAGGCCTCGAAATGGGATGTTTGGGATTTTTTGAAAACTGCAGGGGAGTTTGTGCAAAATGTGACTCATTGCCGCTTTCAGCACTTAGCATATGTTGGGTATAAAAAACTCGCAATTTCAGACTGCGAATACGTGCAGAGAGCCAGAATTTTCTCTAAAATATGACTCAGGGCCTCGAAATTGGGATTTTTGGGATATTTTGAAAACTACAGGGGAGTTTGTGCAAAATGTGACTCACTGCCACTTTCAGGACTTTACATATGTAGGGTATAAAAAAGTCGTACTTTCAAACTGCGAATACGTGCAGAGAGCCAGAATTTTGCTCCAAAATATGGCTCAGGCCTCGAAACTGGGAAGTTTGAAAATTTTGAAAACTGCAGGGGAGTTTGTGCAAAATGTGACTCGCTGCCGCTTTCAGTACTTGGCATATGTTGGGTATAAAAAGTCGGAATTTCAAAATGCGAATACGTGCAGAGAGCCTGAATTTGGCTCCAAAATATGGCTCACGCCTCGAAATTGGGGTATTTGGGATATTTTGAAAACTACTGGGGAGTTTGTGCAAAATGTGACTCATTGCCGCTTTCAGTACTTGGCATATGTTCCTCATAAAAAGTCGTAATTTCAAACTGTGAATACGTGCAGAGAGCCTGAATTTGGCTCAAAAATATGGCTCAGGCCTCGAAATTGGGATGTTTGGGATTTTTGAAAACTGCAGGGGAGTTTGTGCAAAATGTGACTCATTGCCGCACTCAGGACTTGGCATATATTGGGTATAATAAGTCGTAATTTCAAACTGCGAATAGGTGCATAGAGCCAGAATTTGGCTCCAAGATATGGCTCAGGCCTCGATATTGGGATGTTTGCGATATTTGAAAACATTATTGGGGATTGGGACAAATGTGACCAAACGCCGGTTTCAGCACTCTGCATATGTTGGGTATAAAAAACTCGCAATTTCAGACTGCGAATACGTGCAGAGAGCCAGAATTTGGCTCTAAAATATGACTCAGGGCCTCGAAATTGGGATTTTGGGATATTTTGAAAACTACAGGGGAGTTTGTGCCTAATGTGACTCACTGCTACTTTCAGGACTTTACATATGTAGGGTATAAAAAGTCGTAGTTTCAAACTGCGAATACGTGCAGAGAGCCAGAATTTTGCTCCAAAATATGGCTCAGGCCTCGAAACTGGGAAGTTTGGAAAATTTTGAAAACTGCAGGGGAGTTTGTGCAAAATGTGACTCACTGCCGCTTTCAGTACTTGGCATACGTTGGGTATAAAAATTTGTAATATCAAACTGCGAATACGTGCAGAGAGTCAGAATTTGGCTCCAAAAAATGGCTCAGGCTTCGATATTGCGATGTTTGGGATATTTTGAACACTGCAGGGAGGTTTGGGACAAATTTGACCAAACGCCGCTTTCAGTACTTCGCATATGTTGGGTATAAAAAATTCATAATTTCAAACTGCGAATAAGTGCAGAGAGCCAGAATTTGGCTCCAAAATATTGATCATGCCTCGAAATTTTGATGTTTGGGCTATTTTGAAAACTGCAGGGGAGTTTGTGCAAAATGTGACACACTGCCGCTTTCAGTACTTGGCATATGTTGGGTATAAAAAGTCGTAATATCAAACTGCGAATACGTGCAGAGAGTCAGAATTTGGCTCCAAAAATGGCTCAGGCTTCGATGTTGCGATGTTTGGGATATTTTGAACACTGCAGGGAGGTTTGGGACAAATTTGACCAAACGCAGCTTTCAGTACTTCGCATATGTTGGGTATAAAAATTCATGATTTCAAACTGCGAATAAGTGCAGAGAGCCAGAATTTGGCTCCAAAATATTGATCATGCCTCGAAATTTTGATGTTTGGGCAATTTTGAAAACTGCAGGGGAGTTTGTGCAAAATGTGACTCACTGCCGCTTTCAGTACTTGGCATATGTTGGGTATAAAAAGTCGTAATATCAAACTGCGAATACGTGCAGAGAGTCAGAATTTGGCTCCAAAATATGGCTAAGGCCTCGAAATTGGGAAGTTTGGGATATTTCGAAAACTGCAGGGGAGTTTTAGCAAAATGTGACTCACTGCCACTTTCAGTACTTGGCATATGTTGGGTATAAAAAAGTCGCAATTTCAAACTGCGAATACATGCAGAGAGTCAGAATTTGGCTCCAAAATATTGCTCAGGCCTCGAAATTGGGATGTTTGGGATATTTTGAAAACTCTAGGGGAGTTTGTGCAAAATGTGACTCACCTCTGCTTTCATTACTTGGCATATGTTGGGTTAAAAGTCGGAATTTCAAACTGCGAATAAGTGCAGAGAGCGTGAATTTGGCTCCAAAATATGGCTCAGGCCTCGAAATTGGGATGTTTGGGAAATTTTGAAAACTGCAGGGGGGTTTTGAACAAATGTGACCAAACGCCGCTTTCAGTACTTGGCATATGTTGGGTATAAAAAATTCGCAATTTCAAACTGCGAATACGTGCAAAGAGTCAGAATTTGGCTCCAAAATATGGCTCAGGCCTCGAAATTGGGATGTTTGGGATATTTTGAAAACTGCAGGGGAGTTTGTGCAAAATGTGACTTACTGCCACTTTCAGTACTTGGCATATGTTGGGAATAAAAAGTCGAAATATTAAACTGCGAATACGTGCAGAGAGCCAGAACTTGGCTCCAAAATATGGCTCAGGCTCGAAATTGGGATGTTTGGGATATTTTGAAAACTGCAAGGAGTTTGTGCAAAATGTGACTCACTGCCGCTTTCAGTACTTGGCATATGTTGGGTATAAAAAGTCGCAATTTCAAACTGCGAATACATGCAGAGAGTCAGAATTTGGCTCCAAAATATTGCTCAGGCCTCGAAATTGGGATGTTTGGGATATTTTGAAAACTGGAGGGGAGTTTATGCAAAATGTGACTCGCCTCTGCTTGCATTACTTGGCATATGTTGGGTATAAAAAGTTGGAATTTCAAACTGCGAATAAGTGCAGAGAGCCTGAATTTGGCTCCAAAATATGGCTCAGGCCTCGAAATTAGGATATTTGGGATAATTTGAAAACTGCCGGGAGGTTTGGGACAAATGTGACCAAATGACGCTTTCAGTACATCGTATATGTTGGTTATAAAAAAGTCGTAATCTCAAACTGCGAATACGTGCAGAGAGTCAGAATTTAGATCCAAAATATGGCTCAGGCCTAGAAATTGGGGAGTTTGGGATATTTCGAAAACTGCTCGGGAGTTTGTGCAAAATGTGACTCACTGCCGCTTTCAGGACTTGGCATATGTTGGGTATAAAAAGTCGTAATAACAAACTGCGAATACGTACATAGAGCCAGAATTTGGCTCCAAAATATGGCTCAGGCCTCGAAAGTGGGATGTTGGGATATTTTGAAAACTGGAATGAGGTTTGGGACAAATGTGATCAAACGCCTCTTTCAGTACTTGGCATATGTTGGGGATAAAATGTCGTAATTTCAAACTGCGAATTCGTGCAGAGAGCCAGAATTTGGCTCAAAATATAGCTCAGGCCTCGAAATTGGGATATTTGGGATATTTTTAAACTACAGGGGAGTTTGTGCAAAATGTGACTCACTGCCACCTTCAGGACTTGGCATATGTTGGGTATAAAAAGTCGTAATTTCAAACTGCGAATATGTGCATAGAGCCACAATTTAAATCCAAAATATGGCTCAGGCCTCGAAATTGGGATGTTTGGGATATTTTTGAAAACTGCGGGGTGGTTTGGGACAAATATGACCAAACACCGCTTTCATTACTTTGCATATGTTTCGTATAAAAAGTCGTAATTTCAAACTGCGAATACGTGCAAAGAGCCAGAATTTGGCTCCAAAATATGGCTCAGGCCTCGAAATTGGGATATTTGGGATATTTCGAAAACTGCAGGGGAGTTTGTGCAAAAAATGACTCACTGCCACGTTCAAGACTTGGCATATGTTGGGTATAAAAAGTTGTAATTTCAAAATGCGAATACGTGCATAGAGTCAGAATTTAGCTCTAAAATATGGCTCAGGCCTCGATATTGTGATTTTTAGGATATTTTGAAAACAGCATGGAGGTTTGCGACAAATGTGACCAAACGCCGTTTTCAGTACTTCGCATATGTTGGGTATAAAAAAGGCGTTATTTCAAACTGCGAATACGTGCAGAGATCCTGAATTTGGCTCCAAAATATGGCTCAGGCCTCGAAATTGGGATGTTTGGGATATTCTGAAAACTGCAGGGCGGATTTTGACAAAAGTGTTCAAACGCCGCTTTCAGTTCTTGGCATATGTTGGGTATAAAAAAGTCGAAATTTCAAACTGCGAATACGGACTGAGAGCCTGAATTTGGCTCCAAAATATGGCTCAGGTCTCGAAATTTGGATATTTGGGATATTTTGAAAACTGGAGGGGAGTTTGTGCAAAATGTGACTCACTGCCGCATTCATTACTTGGCATATGTTGGGTATAAAAAGTCGGAATTTCCAAATGCGAATACGTGCAGAGAGCCTGAATTTGGCTCCAAAATATGGCTCAGGCCTCGAAATTGGGGTATTTGCGATATTTTGAAAACTACAGGGGAGTTTGTGCAAAATGTGACTCATTGCCGCTTTCAGTACTTGGCATATGTTCCTTATAAAAAGTCGTAATTTCAAACTGCGAATACGTGCAGAGAGCCTCAATTTGGCTCCAAAATATGGCTCAGGCCTCGAAATTGGGATGTTTGGGATTTTTGAAAACTGCAGGGGAGTTTGTGCAAAATGTGACTCATTGCCGCACTCAGGACTTGGCATATATTGGGTATAATAAGTCGTAATTTCAAACTGCGAATAGGTGCATAGAGCCAGAATTTGGCTCCAAGATATGGCTCAGGCCTCGATATTGGGATGTTTGCGATATTTTGAAAACATTATTGGGGATTGGGACAAATGTGACCAAACGCCGGTTTCAGCACTTGGCATATGTTGGGTATAAAAAACTCTCAATTTCAGACTGCGAATACGTGCAGAGAGCCAGAATTTGGCTCTAAAATATGACTCAGGGCCTCGAAATTGGGATTTTTGGGATATTTTGAAAACTACAGGGGAGTTTGTGCAAAATGTGACTCACTGCTACTTTCAGGACTTTACATATGTAGGGTATAAAAATTCGTTGTTTCAAACTGCGAATACGTGCAGAGAGCCAGAATTTTGCTCCAAAATATGGCTCAGGCCTCGAAACTGGGAAGTTTGGAAAATTTTGAAAACTGCAGGGGAGTTTGTGCAAAATGTGACTCACTGCCGCTTTCAGTACTTGGCATACGTTGGGTATAAAAATTCGTAATATCAAACTGCGAATACGTGCAGAGAGTCAGAATTTGGCTCCAAAAATGGCTCAGGCTTCGATATTGCGATGTTTGGGATATTTTGAACACTGCAGGGAGGTTTGAGACAAATTTGACCAAACGCCGCTTTCAGTACTTCGCATATGTTGGGTATAAAAAATTCATAATTTCAAACTGCGAATAAGTGCAGAGAGCCAGAATTTGGCTCCAAAATATTGATCATGCCTCGAAATTTTGATGTTTGGGCTATTTTGAAAACTGCAGGGGAGTTTGTGCAAAATGTGACTCACTGCCGCTTTCAGTACTTGGCATATGTTGGGTATAAAAAGTCGTAATATCAAACTGCGAATACGTGCAGAGAGTCAGAATTTGGCTCCAAAAAATGGCTCAGGCTTCGATATTGCGATGTTTGGGATATTTTGAACACTGCAGGGAGGTTTGGGACAAATTTGACCAAACGCAGCTTTCAGTACTTCGCATATGTTGGGTATAAAAAATTCATAATTTCAAACTGCGAATAAGTGCAGAGAGCCAGAATTTGGCTCCAAAATATTGATCATGCCTCGAAATTTTGATGTTTGGGCAATTTTGAAAACTGCAGGGGAGTTTGTGCAAAATGTGACTCACTGCCGCTTTCAGTACTTGGCATATGTTGGGTATAAAAAGTCGTAATATCAAACTGCGAATACGTGCAGAGAGTCAGAATTTGGCTCCAAAATATGGCTAAGGCCTCGAAATTGGGAAGTTTGGGATATTTCGAAAACTGCAGGGGAGTTTTAGCAAAATGTGACTCACTGCCACTTTCAGTACTTGGCATATGTTGGGTATAAAAAAGTCGCAATTTCAAACTGCGAATACATGCAGAGAGTCAGAATTTGGCTCCAAAATATTGCTCAGGCCTCGAAATTGGGATGTTTGGGATATTTTGAAAACTGGAGGGGAGTTTGTGCAAAATGTGACTCACCTCTGCTTTCATTACTTGGCATATGTTGGGTATAAAAAGTCGTAATATCAAACTGCGAATACGTGCAGAGAGTCAGAACTTGGCTCCAAAATATGGCTCAGGCAGCGAAATTGGGAAGTTTGGGATATTTTGAAAACTGCAGGGGAGTTTTAGCAAAATGTGACTCACTGCCACTTTCAGTACTTGGCACATGTTGGGTATAAAAAAGTCGCAATTTCAAACTGCGAATACATGCAGAGAGTCAGAATTTGGCTCCAAAATATTGCTCAGGCATCGAAATTGGGATGTTTGGGATATTTTGAAAACTGGAGGGGAGTTTGTGCAAAATGTGACTCACCTCTGCTTTCATTACTTGGCATATGTTGGGTATAAAAAGTCGGAATTTCAAACTGCGAATAAGTGCAGAGAGCGTGAATTTGGCTCCAAAATATGGCTCAGGCCTCGAAATTGGGATGTTTGGGAAATTTTGAAAACTGCAGGGGGGTTTTGAACAAATGTGACCAAATGCCGCTTTCAGTACTTGGCATATGTTGGTATAAAAAATTCGCAATTTCAAACTGCGAATACGTGCAAAGAGTCAGAATTTGGCTCCAAAATATGGCTCAGGCCTCGAAATTGGGATGTTTGGGATATTTTGAAAACTGCAGGAGAGTTTGTGCAAAATGTGACTTACTGCCACTTTCAGTACTTGGCATATGTTGGGAATAAAAAGTCGAAATATTAAACTGCGAATACGTGCAGAGAGCCAGAACTTGGCTCCAAAATATGGCTCAGGCTCGAAATTGGGATGTTTGGGATATTTTGAAAACTGCAAGGAGTTTGTGCAAAATGTGACTCACTGCCGCTTTCAGTACTTGGCATATTTTCGGTATAAAAAAGTCGCAATTTCAAACTGCGAATACATGCAGAGAGTCAGAATTTGGCTCCTAAATATTGATCAGGCCTCGAAATTGGGATGTTTGGGATATTTTGAAAACTGGAGGGGAGTTTGTGCAAAATGTGACTCACCTCTGCTTTCATTACTTGGCATATGTTGGGTATAAAAAGTCGGAATTTCAAACTGCGAATAAGTGCAGAGAGCCTGAATTTGGCTCCAAAATATGGCTCAGGCCTCGAAATTAGGATAATTGGGATAATTTGAAAACTGCCGGGAGGTTTGGGACAAATGTGACCAAATGCCGCTATCAGTACATCGCATATGTTGGTTATAAAAAAGTCGTAATCTCAAACTGTGAATACGTGCAGAGAGTCAGAATTTGGGTCCAAAATATGGCTCAGGCCTCGAAATTGGGATGTTTGGGATATTTTGAACACTGCAGGGGAGTTTGTGCAAAATGTGACTCACTGCCGCGTCCAGTACTTGGCATATGTTGGGTATAAAAAGTCGTAATATCAAACTGCAAATACATGCAGAGAGCCAGAACTTGGCTCCAAAATTTGGCTCAGGCCTCGAAAGTGGGATGTTTGGGATATTTTGAAAACTGGAATGAGGTTTGGGACAAATGTGATCAAACGCCGCTTTCAGTACTTGGCATATGTTGGGGATAAAATGTCGTAATTTCAAACTGCGAATACGTGCAGAGAGCCAGAATTTGGCTCAAAAATATAGCTCAGGCCTCGAAATTGGGATATTTGGGATATTTTTTAAACTACAGGGGAGTTTGTTCAAAATGTGACTAACTGCCGCTTTCAGTATTTGGCATTTGTTGGGGATAAAAATCGTAATTTCAAACTGCGAATAGGTGCAGAGAGCAAGAATTTGGCTCCAAAATATAGCTCAGGCCTCGAAATTAGGATATTTGGGATATTTCGAAAACTGCAGGGGAGTTTGTGCAAAATGTGACTCACTGCCACTTTCAGGACTTGGCATATGTTGGGTATAAAAAGTCGTAATTTCAAACTGCGAATATGTGCATAGAGCCACAATTTAAACCCAAAATATGGCTCAGGCCTCGAAATTGGGATGTTTGGGATATTTTGAAAACTGCGGGTGGTTTGGGACAAATATGACCAAACACCGCTTTCATTACTTTGCATATGTTTCGTATAAAAAGTCGTAACTTCAAACTGCGAATACGTGCAAAGAGCCAGAATTTGGCTCCAAAATATGGCTCTGGCCTCGAAATTGGGTTATTTGGGATATTTCGAAAACTGCAGGGGAGTTTGTGCAAAAAATGACTCACTGCCACGTTCAAGACTTGGCATATGTTGGGTATAAAAAGTTGTAATTTCAAAATGCGAATACGTGCATAGAGTCAGAATTTAGCTCTAAAATATGGCTCAGGCCTCGTAATTGGGATTTTTAGGATATTTTGAAAACAGCATGGAGGTTTGCGACAAATGTGACCAAACGCCGTTTTCAGTACTTCGCATATGTTGGGTATAAAAAAAGGCGTTATTTCAAACTGCGAATACGTGCAGAGATCCTGAATTTGGCTCCAAAATATGGCTCAGGCCTCGAAATTGGGATGTTTGGGATATTTTGAAAACTGCAGGGCGGATTTTGACAAAAGTGTTCAAACGCCGCTTTCTGTTCTTGGCATATGTTCGGTATAAAAAAGTCGCAATTTCAAACTGCGAATACGGACTGAGAGCCTGAATTTGGCTCCAAAATATGGCTCAGGTCTCGAAATTTGGATATTTGGGATATTTTGAAAACTGGAGGGGAGTTTGTGCAAAATGTGACTCACTGCCGCATTCATTACTTGGCATATGTTGGGTATAAAAAGTCGGAATTTCAAAATGCGAATACGTGCAGAGAGCCTGAATTTGGCTCCAAAATATGGCTCAGGCCTCGAAATTGGGGTATTTGCGATATTTTGAAAACTACAGGGGAGTTTGTGCAAAATGTGACTCATTGCCACTTTCAGTACTTGGCATATGTTGGGTATAAAAAGTCGTAATTTCAGACTGCGAATACGTGCAGAGAGCCTCAATTTGGCTCCAAAATATGGATCAGGCCTCGAAATTGGGATGTTTGGGATTTTTTGAAAACTGCAGGGGAGTTTGTGCAAAATGTGACTCATTGCCGCTTTCAGCACTTAGCATATGTTGGGTATAAAAAACTCGCAATTTCAGACTGCGAATACGTGCATAGAGCCAGAATTTGGCTCTAAAATATGACTCAGGGCCTCGAAATTGGGATTTTTGGGATATTTTGAAAACTACAGGGGAGTTTGTGCAAAATGTGACTCACTGCCACTTTCAGGACTTTACATATGTAGGGTATAAAAAGTCGTAGTTTCAAACTGCGAATACGTGCAGAGAGCCAGAATTTTGCTCCAAAATATGGCTCAGGCCTCGAAACTGGGAAGTTTGGAAAATTTTGAAAACTGCAGGGGAGTTTGTGCAAAATGTAACTCACTGCCGCTTTCAGTACTTGGCATATGTTGGGTATAAAAGTCGGAAATTTCCAAATGCGAATACGTGCAGAGAGCCTGAATTTGGCTCCAAAATATGGCTCACGCCTCGAAATTGGGGTATTTGGGATATTTTGAAAACTACTGGGGAGTTTGTGCAAAATGTGACTCATTGCCGCTTTCAGTACTTGGCATATGTTCCTTATAAAAAGTCGTAATTTCAAACTGTGAATACGTGCAGAGAGCCTGAATTTGGCTCAAAAATATGGCTCAGGCCTCGAAATTGGGATGTTTGGGATTTTTTGAAAACTGCAGTGGAGTTTGTGCAAAATGTGACTCATTGCCGCACTCAGGACTTGGCATATATTGGGTATAATAAGTCGTAATTTCAAACTGCGAATAGGTGCATAGAGCCAGAATTTGGCTCCAAGATATGGCTCAGGCCTCGATATTGGGATGTTTGCGATATTTTGAAAACATTATTGGGGATTGGGACAAATGTGACCAAACGCCGGTTTCAGCACTTGGCATATGTTGGGTATAAAAAACTCGCAATTTCAGACTGCGAATACGTGCAGAGAGCCAGAATTTTGCTCTAAAATATGACTCAGGGCCTCGAAATTGGGATTTTTGGGATATTTTGAAAACTACAGGGGAGTTTGTGCAAAATGTGACTCACTGCTACTTTCAGGACTTTACATATATAGGGTATAAAAAGTCGTAGTTTCAAACTGCGAATACGTGCAGAGAGCCAGAATTTGATTCCATAATATGACTCAGGCCTCGAAATTTGGATGTTTGGGATATATTGAAAACTGCAGGGGAGTTTGTGCAAAATGTGACTCACTGCCGCTTTCAGTACTTGGCATATGTTGGGTATAAAAAAGTCGCAATTTCAAACTGCGAATACATGCAGAGATTCAGAATTTGGCTCCTAAATATTGATCAGGCCTCGAAATTGGGATGTTTTGGATATTTTGAAAACTGGAGGGGAGTTTGTGCAAAATGTGACTCACCTCTGCTTTCATTACTTGGCATATGTTGGGTATAAAAAGTCGGAATTTCAAACTGCGAATAAGTGCAGAGAGCCTGAATTTGGCTCCAAAATATGGCTCAGGCCTCGAAATTAGGATATTTGGGATAATTTGAAAACTGCCGGGAGGTTTGGGACAAATGTGACCAAATGCCGCTATCAGTACATCGTATATGTTGGTTTTAAAAAAGTCGTAATCTCAAACTGTGAATACGTGCAGAGAGTCAGAATTTGGCTCCAAAATATGGCTCAGGCCTCGAAATTGGGATGTTTGGGATATTTTGAAAACTGCAGGGCGGATTTTGACAAAAGTGTTCAAACGCCGCTTTCAGTTCTTGGCATATGTTCGGTAAAAAAGTCGCAATTTCAAACTGCGAATACGGACTGAGAGCCTGAATTTGGCTCCAAAATATGGCTCAGGTCTCGAAATTTGGATATTTGGGATATTTTGAAAACTGGAGGGGAGTTTGTGCAAAATGTGACTCACTGCCGCATTCATTACTTGGCATATGTTGGGTATAAAAAGTCGGAATTTCAAAATGCGAATACGTGCAGAGAGCCTGAATTTGGCTCCAAAATATGGCTCAGGCCTCGAAATTGGGGTATTTGCGATATTTTGAAAACTACAGGGGAGTTTGTGCAAAATGTGACTCATTGCCACTTTCAGTACTTGGCATATGTTGGGTATAAAAAGTCGTAATTTCAGACTGCGAATACGTGCAGAGAGCCTCAATTTGGCTCCAAAATATGGATCAGGCCTCGAAATTGGGATGTTTGGGATTTTTTGAAAACTGCAGGGGAGTTTGTGCAAAATGTGACTCATTGCCGCTTTCAGCACTTAGCATATGTTGGGTATAAAAAACTCGCAATTTCAGACTGCGAATACGTGCATAGAGCCAGAATTTGGCTCTAAAATATGACTCAGGGCCTCGAAATTGGGATTTTTGGGATATTTGAAAACTACAGGGGAGTTTGTGCAAAATGTGACTCACTGCCACTTTCAGGACTTTACATATGTAGGGTATAAAAAGTCGTAGTTTCAAACTGCGAATACGTGCAGAGAGCCAGAATTTTGCTCCAAAATATGGCTCAGGCCTCGAAACTGGGAAGTTTGGAAAATTTTGAAAACTGCAGGGGAGTTTGTGCAAAATGTAACTCACTGCCGCTTTCAGTACTTGGCATATGTTGGGTATAAAAAGTCGGAAATTTCCAAATGCGAATACGTGCAGAGAGCCTGAATTTGGCTCCAAAATATGGCTCACGCCTCGAAATTGGGGTATTTGGGATATTTTGAAAACTACTGGGGAGTTTGTGCAAAATGTGACTCATTGCCGCTTTCAGTACTTGGCATATGTTCCTTATAAAAAGTCGTAATTTCAAACTGTGAATACGTGCAGAGAGCCTGAATTTGGCTCAAAAATATGGCTCAGGCCTCGAAATTGGGATGTTTGGGATTTTTTGAAAACTGCAGTGGAGTTTGTGCAAAATGTGACTCATTGCCGCACTCAGGACTTGGCATATATTGGGTATAATAAGTCGTAATTTCAAACTGCGAATAGGTGCATAGAGCCAGAATTTGGCTCCAAGATATGGCTCAGGCCTCGATATTGGGATGTTTGCGATATTTTGAAAACATTATTGGGGATTGGGACAAATGTGACCAAACGCCGGTTTCAGCACTTGGCATATGTTGGGTATAAAAAACTCGCAATTTCAGACTGCGAATACGTGCAGAGAGCCAGAATTTTGCTCTAAAATATGACTCAGGGCCTCGAAATTGGGATTTTTGGGATATTTTGAAAACTACAGGGGAGTTTGTGCAAAATGTGACTCACTGCCACTTTCAGGACTTTACATATGTAGGGTATAAAAAGTCGTAGTTTCAAACTGCGAATACGTGCAGAGAGCCAGAATTTTGCTCCAAAATATGGCTCAGGCCTCGAAACTGGGAAGTTTGGAAAATTTTGAAAACTGCAGGGGAGTTTGTGCAAAATGTGACTCACTGCCGCTTTCAGTACTTGGCATATGTTGGTATAAAAAAGTCGCAATTTCAAACTGCGAATACATGCAGAGAGTCAGAATTTGGCTCCTAAATATTGATCAGGCCTCGAAATTGGGATGTTTGGGATATTTTGAAAACTGGAGGGAGTTTGTGCAAAATGTGACTCACCTCTGCTTTCATTACTTGGCATATGTTGGGTATAAAAAGTCGGAATTTCAAACTGCGAATAAGTGCAGAGAGCCTGAATTTGGCTCCAAAATATGGCTCAGGCCTCGAAATTAGGATATTTGGGATAATTTGAAAACTGCCGGGAGGTTTGGGACAAATGTGACCAAATGCCGCTATCAGTACATCGTATATGTTGGTTTTAAAAAAGTCGTAATCTCAAACTGTGAATACGTGCAGAGAGTCAGAATTTGGGTCCAAAATATGGCTCAGGCCTCGAAATTGGGATGTTTGGGATATTTTGAAAACTGCAGGGGAGTTTGTGCAAAATGTGACTCACTGCCGCGTCCAGTACTTGGCATATGTTGGGTATAAAAAGTCGTAATATCAAACTGCAAATACATGCAGAGAGCCAGAACTTGGCTCCAAAATATGGCTCAGGCCTCGAAAGTGGGATGTTTGGGATATTTTGAAAACTGGAATGAGGTTTGGGACAAATGTGATCAAACGCCGCTTTCAGTACTTGGCATATGTTGGGGATAAAATGTCGTAATTTCAAACTGCGAATACGTGCAGAGAGCCAGAATTTGGCTCAAAAATAAAGCTCAGGCCTCGAAATTGGGATATTTGGGATATTTTTTAAACTACAGGGGAGTTTGTTCAAATGTGACTAACTGCCGCTTTCAGTATTTGGCATTTGTTGGGGATAAAAATCGTAATTTCAAACTGCGAATAGGTGCAGAGAGCAAGAATTTGGCTCCAAAATATAGCTCAGGCCTCGAAATTAGGATATTTGGGATATTTCGAAAACTGCAGGGGAGTTTGTGCAAAATGTGACTCACTGCCACTTTCAGGACTTGGCATATGTTGGGTATAAAAAGTCGCAATTTCAAACTGCGAATATGTGCATAGAGCCACAATTTAAATCCAAAATATGGCTCAGGCCTCGAAATTGGGATGTTTGGGATATTTTGAAAACTGCGGGGTGGTTTGGGACAAACATGACCAAACACCGCTTTCATTACTTTGCATATGTTTCGTATAAAAAGTCGTAACTTCAAACTGCGAATACGTGCAAAGAGCCAGAATTTGGCTCCAAAATATGGCTCAGGCCTCGAAATTGGGTTATTTGGGATATTTCGAAAACTGCAGGGGAGTTTGTGCAAAAAATGACTCACTGCCACGTTCAAGACTTGGCATATGTTGGGTATAAAAAGTTGTAATTTCAAATGCGAATACGTGCATAGAGTCAGAATTTAGCTCTAAAATATGGCTCAGGCCTCGTAATTGGGATTTTTAGGATATTTTGAAAACAGCATGGAGGTTTGCGACAAATGTGACCAAACGCCGTTTTCAGTACTTCGCATATGTTGGGTATAAAAAAGGCGTTATTTCAAACTGCGAATACGTGCAGAGATCCTGAATTTGGCTCCAAAATATGGCTCAGGCCTCGAAATTGGGATGTTTGGGATATTTTGAAAACTGCAGGGCGGATTTTGACAAAAGTGTTCAAACGCCGCTTTCAGTTCTTGGCATATGTTCGGTATAAAAAAGTCGCAATTTCAAACTGCGAATACGGACTGAGAGCCTGAATTTGGCTCCAAAATATGGCTCAGGTCTCGAAATTTGGATATTTGGGATATTTTGAAAACTGGAGGGGAGTTTGTGCAAAATGTGACTCACTGCCGCATTCATTACTTGGCATATGTTGGGTATAAAAAGTCGGAATTTCAAAATGCGAATACGTGCAGAGAGCCTGAATTTGGCTCCAAAATATGGCTCAGGCCTCGAAATTGGGGTATTTGCGATATTTTGAAAACTACAGGGGAGTTTGTGCAAAATGTGACTCATTGCCACTTTCAGTACTTGGCATATGTTGGGTATAAAAAGTCGTAATTTCAGACTGCGAATACGTGCAGAGAGCCTCAATTTGGCTCCAAAATATGGATCAGGCATCGAAATTGGGATGTTTGGGATTTTTTGAAAACTGCAGGGGAGTTTGTGCAAAATGTGACTCATTGCCGCTTTCAGCACTTAGCATATGTTGGGTATAAAAAACTCGCAATTTCAGACTGCGAATACGTGCATAGAGCCAGAATTTGGCTCTAAAATATGACTCAGGGCCTCGAAATTGGGATTTTTGGGATATTTTGAAAACTACAGGGGAGTTTGTGCAAAATGTGACTCACTGCCACTTTCAGGACTTTACATATGTAGGGTATAAAAAGTCGTAGTTTCAAACTGCGAATACGTGCAGAGAGCCAGAATTTTGCTCCAAAATATGGCTCAGGCCTCGAAACTGGGAAGTTTGGAAAATTTTGAAAACTGCAGGGGAGTTTGTGCAAAATGTAACTCACTGCCGCTTTCAGTACTTGGCATATGTTGGGTATAAAAAGTCGGAAATTTCCAAATGCGAATACGTGCAGAGAGCCTGAATTTGGCTCCAAAATATGGCTCACGCCTCGAAATTGGGGTATTTGGGATATTTTGAAAACTACTGGGGAGTTTGTGCAAAATGTGACTCATTGCCGCTTTCAGTACTTGGCATATGTTCCTTATAAAAAGTCGTAATTTCAAACTGTGAATACGTGCAGAGAGCCTGAATTTGGCTCAAAAATATGGCTCAGGCCTCGAAATTGGGATGTTTGGGATTTTTTGAAAACTGCAGTGGAGTTTGTGCAAAATGTGACTCATTGCCGCACTCAGGACTTGGCATATATTGGGTATAATAAGTCGTAATTTCAAACTGCGAATAGGTGCATAGAGCCAGAATTTGGCTCCAAGATATGGCTCAGGCCTCGATATTGGGATGTTTGCGATATTTTGAAAACATTATTGGGGATTGGGACAAATGTGACCAAACGCCGGTTTCAGCACTTGGCATATGTTGGGTATAAAAAACTCGCAATTTCAGACTGCGAATACGTGCAGAGAGCCAGAATTTTGCTCTAAAATATGACTCAGGGCCTCGAAATTGGGATTTTTGGGATATTTTGAAAACTACAGGGGAGTTTGTGCAAA